>NW_022985204.1:91896-237390 GCF_010093535.1 Lindgomyces ingoldianus
GGGTGTTAGGTAACTGGTGTTAATTGCTTCTTGTTGTTTCTATTGTACAAAGGAAAGGGGTTAATATAGTCCTAAACTCTGCGCACAGATCTCTGTGCACAGGGATCTAGGCGCATCTAAGCCACGTGACTATTAACTAGGCGCCTAAATATTACTATTTAGACATTAGCAACTTTTTGTTTTTCCTTTATACAGAACTTACCTTATTTACACATATAGTAGACAGGTTACTGTAGGGCCCTTTTTACCTATCTTATATAGGCTTAAGTCTATTAACTAACACTTTAACTCTAACAGTTAGTTAGTTATATAAAATTAGTTTCTTAAGAGTAGAGTTTAGCGCCTTTTTTATATAAGCATTTATAGAGTTATCTTTCTTATTAATCTACTTAATCTCTATAATCTCTCTTTTCTTGTATAATTCTTAAATTAATATAATATTAATTATAAGTTTTTTTTTATTTGTTGTCTTAAGCTTTATAAGACATTTATATAGAGATCTTAAATCTATGCATAGTACAATAGGTACAGGAGGTATTCTAAGCATACATGTAATCTAGTTAATAGTTGTACTTAGTGCAATTGCGCAGTTAAATCCTCCCACTATTCTGTACAGCTTACTAGCTAGGACAGAGCAGGTAACGCGTTTACACTTAAAGGAGTTCTAGTGTACAATATTACTTATAATTTTAAAGTTATATAAGTTTTTAGTTTACTACTTAGTTTTAAGAATAATAAAAAAGCTAAGCTATAAACTTAAGTTTTTATTATTTATAAATAATTTATTAGTAAAAATAAATAACTTTATATAAAAAAAATTAAGTAGTACATATAATAATTCTCTATTCTAGTTATTAATTTACTATTAGATTTATACATTTAATGCTTTAATATTGTTGTACAACAGCAACACAACTTAAGCAGCAGTAGACAGGTTAAATGCTGCCTTAGGTTAACATACTAATGCAATATAGGCACCTCGCGCGCGCTGTTTAACGTACTTCTGCGCGGCATCCTCTACCTTAGACTCTATTATGTGTAGATTCCTAGCTTAACTCTTCTATATAAAAATAATATTATTTTATATAAAGTAGATCTTTCTTTTATTAAATTTAATAGCCTAATTATGCAATAGTATAGTTTTAGGCTTTGCTTAGAAGTTAGCTTTAAGTAATTTTTTTTTCTTTTTTTATATAAAATTAGCTGTAATAATACTAAGAGTATTATCTGTCTACAGTCCTGTAATACTAAACACTATTAGGCCTTTATATATAATTAATAAGTATAAATTATATAATAAAGTTTTTATAAGAAGTCTATTTTTATAATAGTTGTAGTATGTCTTAAACTAATATAAGCCTAACTCTACTGCGCTGCATAGTAGTTATACAACTCTAAATATTGTGTGTAGAGAGAAGCTTTTACAGAGTTTTTTTAGTAGTTATGTAAAGAGAGTGTAAATAAGCTTATTTATTAATTATATATATACCTAAGTAATATTACATAGTTTATAGTACATGTTATATAAAGCTATTAGTAATAGGCTAATAGCTAGGATTAACCTCTAACTTATTTTCTAAATTATAGAAGACTATGTAAGGATCTTCTTTTTCTCTTTATCTAAATATCTTATAAACATAAGTTATAACTTTTTATATAGTTTTATTAATTTCCCTTTAACTTTATATATAAGTTAAAGGTTAAAGATCTGTCTCTTATAAATTAATAAATTATATAAAAGTACTTTAAACATGCTACTTATAATTAGACTCTTTATTTCTGTATAGTCTAATTCTTTAAATAGTCTTCTAGGTGTTGTAATTACACTATCTACACAGAGCTTAATTGCTAGCGCGTAGTCTTCCTTTTTCTTTTAAGTTAGAAATGTTGTAGCTTATAAATTTTTATATAGTCTCCCTTAGCCTTTTTTAGCTAGCTGTGGTTCTAGTTCTAGTTTATATAATAAATCTAATACTGCTTAAGGGGCTGTTTTATGTAGTCTATTAACTAGGGTTAGTTGCTTGCGTAGGCAACCTCTCTTTTATGCCTGTAGAGGATCCCTTTGTACTAGGGCTAGTTTGTCTAGATCTAGCAATTCTTATGCAGGTTTATCCTTATCTTTTATACAATAATATAGCATAACTTATGTGCAGTAGAGTTTTACTAGACTGTTCTCTATCTTAATAATAACATCTAGGGCCTTAATTCTTTTTACTATGTGCAGTTTTGTTTATTTCTTTTTCTTTTACTATATTTTTACTTTAAAACTAAGTAAGAGATTTAGTACTTTATATAAAGTTAGGCTATTTTAAGTATTAATTACATAATTAATATTAACTTTTACTTTTTTGCTTTAAAGCATTTTTATTACCTTTTATACAGTGTTAGCTTGCGTAATAATATTAGAGGATAGTGTAAAATCTATGTTAATTCTTAGGTATGTTTTAAACATAAGTAATGTAGGTATAAGACTGTTTAGTTTTACTATATTATTTAGAGCTTTAACAGCTATCTATAACACTAACTTATTATTTGTATAATTATCTAATTCTGCATAGAGGATATTGTACACATGTTGCAGTAGTACGTGCGCGCGCTTAATCTTCCCTAGAGTCTAATAGGCCTCTACTAGCATCTGTTAACATGTTGCTTCTATAATCTTTGCGTAATTCTAGAAGTTTTTAGATATAAAGTTTATACTAAAGTTATGTACAATATAATTAAGTAGGCCTTAGTATGTGTTAATCTAACACTTATAAAGCGCGTTCTAGGTATCTTGTGCAAACATTAATTTTAAAAAGGTTGCTGCTTAGAATAATGTATTTATATTAATTATATGTAGTATGTCTTAGTTACTAATTTATATAACATTAATTACTATCTTATAGTTAAAGTGTAAGTTGTCCTTAATTATAAACTTAAATTTTTATAGTGCTAAGTTATGTAGCTAATACATGTAGCAGAACTTTTTAATCTTTTTAAGTATAAAAGAATTAATGTTATGTCTAGTGTTTTTAAGCATTATGTAAAGTTATTTTATATAAGGATAGCTAAATCTTCTATGTAGTTATTAAAGTTTATGTTTAGTAAAAAAAAACATTAATTTTTTCTTTTATATATTAAAGAATAAATAACTTTATTTTTATATAACTAAGATAGTATTTCTATTGCTTTATATAATTACATTCTGCACGTTGTTAAAGTACACACCTATTTAGTCTACGTCTGCTAGAGACAGTAGGAACAGTGTTAGGGTGTCTAAGATGTAATACATTATATTACTAACTGTTACAATCCTTGCTTCGTGAAGCACTCAGGTCTGGTGATATTCCTAGGGGATGAGTAGGACGGGTAGAAGGGGCTAATCCGGTAGGGTGTACAGTCCTACGTACAGGCTATTAGGCTAATAGAGGGTGATATAGAGTGACCAGATCATAGTTTGCCCTATGTGCGGCAGTAGGGAGGCTAGGGTTAAACAGTCCTTATAGAACAAAGTTAGAGGTATATATAGTGTAAGATATATAAATAGTATTACAGCTCTTTAAAAAGCTAAATGCTACTTAGTCTATATAATAAATAAACTAAACATTAAACACGCCTTTTAAAGGTTGTTTAATATAGAAACTATATATATATGCTAGGGCGCTAAGGTGAGCTAGATAAGTTTACATAAGCCTGCTAAGCAGAGCTTGCTAAGCTTTCTTAGACTTATAGAATTTACGTCCTATCCTCTTATTAGACAGTGCATTCTTCTGTAATAGCAGGCAGCTACGCTGCCTCTGTGTCCTTTAGTTAGCTTGTAAACAAGTCCTGCTTTAACTGCATTGTACTGTAGAGCATCTTAGGTGGAGTTACACTAGTCTAACTATAGACTGTAACACGCTGCCCCTCCTTTCTAGCAGCGTCCTTGCTGCTCTGCTCACACAACTGCGTTAGTAAGAGCTTATTTATAATGTTAGTACTTACCTACTAAAAGGCATTCTTAATATCTATTCTTTTTATGCTAAATAGCTTGTTAGTCCTGTTTATCTTATTATCCTTATATTATTTTCTATTTTAATCCTTTTTACTAGACAAAGATAAGGCCCTATAGCGCTTGCTAATTATTAGAGTTGTCCTGTGTGCTAACTTTGTCTTTAGATAAGTGTGTTAAGTGTGTAAAAAAAAATAGCAGGTGCAACACTTTTATGTCTAACACTACCTAGAAACGTCTTAAGAAGAAGAGAGAAGCGCTTTTATAAAAAGCAGTTACTATAAAAGCTTATAAGTAGAATTTTAATAATAAAATGTTGCGTTAGGTTTAGAAGACTTTAAAGGCAAAGGCTAGAGAGCATTCTAAATAAGATTATATTTAAAAGTTATTAAATTTATTAGAAGCTTATTATGTAAAGTATTTAGAAAAAAAAAATTTTTTCTTAGATAAAATAAAAGCTTATAAGGCTAAAGTAGAGAGTTATTTTTTTTTTAACTATTGTTAACTAGGACTTGTCTCTAAAAGCTGCTGCTATCTAGTAATAACATAGCTATTTCTTTTAATATAAGTGCCTTATTGCCTAGCTAGTTTTTTTTAGATAAGCCTAAAGGTACTCTTATACTAACAGCTGCATGTTTCTTAAGTTCTTAGCTAGTTTTTATATGTTTTTACTAGTAAGCTATTCTTTTTATTTTACTAAAAACTTTTTTTAGTTTTTTTAATTACTTACTATATGTTTAACTTTATATTCTGCTTCTTTGTCTTTTTATTTTTAAGTAGATAAAGGGATTTCTTTAAGTGCTTTTTCTAACTTAAAGATATAGAACTATAGGTAGATTCTTATATATAGAGAAAGCTTAAGCTTACAGTTATCTTATTAGGTCTATAGAACTTTATAAGGTCTTATTTTTTTTTTTACTAGCTTCCTAGAGGGTCTTAGTATCTTTAGGTTTTTAGTGTTAAAATACACATAATCCTCTAGGTAGATCTTAGGTCCTAGTTATTATAACTTATTTACATGCTTTTCTATTACTTCTTTGCTAAACCTTACTTTTATAGCTAACTTTTTATAAATTTATTATAAGTCTGCTAGCCTATTAATTAATTTTTATAGGTTTGTAAGTTAATTTCCTTGTAGCTTAAAGTATAAGTTATACCTAAAATTAGCCTTATATAGTGTTTCTTTTATTATAGCTAATTCTACACTGTTAATAGCTAGTTGCGCTATTAAAAGCTATTCTATCTAATTATTCTAAGTGTTAAAGATGTACTTCTTTAGGTACCTTTCTACTTCTGCGTTTACTTTTTTAGTTTAACTATCTGTCTGCAGGTAGTAAGCTGTTAATAGCTTATATGCTATACTAAGGTGTTACATTACTGCTTTCTAGAAGCTGCTAGTAAATAGTTTATTTTAGTTAAAGATAATAATTTTAAGATATTTATATACTAATATTATATTTTATTTTAATTTATAAATAAATTTTTTAGCTGTTATTATTTTTTTTAAGGGCTAAGTGTATAGGTACTTAGTAGTTTTATCTAGGGCTACTATAATTATGTTACACATTCTATCTGTCCCTAGTTCTTTAGACAGGAGTAATTTTATAATAAAATCTATTATAATTATTATCTATAGTAATTTTAGTGCTTTAATTAGTTAAAGGTATTTATAGGCCTTATGCCTCTATAGGTTGTTTTTATTATAGGTATTATATTCTCTAAGCACCTCTATGCATAACTGCTTTACCTTTAGTATTTGTTATAGTATAGCAGCCCTTAGCTTCTTCTAGAGGGTGCCTATTCTAGGGTGGCTAAACATTAGAGATTTATAATATTCTTAAATTAAGTTTTTTTATCTTTACTTACTAGCTATAAGCATGTAGAATTCTTTTATAAGTTAAGGCCTATTATAGATCTATTCTTTATTAGTTTTTTTAAAAAGCATAAACTCTCTAGTTCCTTTTTTTTCTTTGTTAAAGTAATTAGGTCTTTAGCTAAGGGCATTAGCTTACTAGTTTTATGCTCTAAGTATGTGTTTAATAATGCAGTTAAACTGTGCAAGTTTTATTACTTATTTTACATGCATTAGTAATAGTTTCTTTACTAACAAAAACATAACTAAGTTTACATAGTTAGTTATAATGTTAAATAGCTTTGCTATTTTATGTAGCTTTATAGCCTATACTCTTATAGCATTTAATATTGCTTTTAACTCTTTGTTAAGTATACTGTAGCCTACTTCTAGACCTAAGAACTTAGCAGAGTAGTACGCGACTAGGTGCTATTTTCTATCTTCCTGCTTTTAGTATAACGCAGCTCTGCTAGCTCTAAGGGATGCGTCTATGTGGATCTTTATATCTAGTTGTAGGTTGTACATTCTTAGTACTAGTTTATCTATTATAGCTTATTTTAGTATTATAAATGCTTTATTTATTTCTAGAGTCTAGACAAACTTTGCTATTGCCTACTCCTTAGTTATAGTGTTTGTTAATAGTATAGTAATTTTTAAATAGTCTTTAATTATTTATCTAACATAGCCTAACAGTCTTAAAAACTCTTTTACTTCTTTAACTATTATTAGTTCTAGCTACTTAAGCACCTTTTATACTTTAGCTAAGTTAATTTTTATTTCTTTTTTATTAATTATAAATTTTAAGTATTCTGTCTTAGTAACATAGAACTTGCATTTAAAGAGCTGCAGGTAAAGTCTATACTTCCTAAGCTGTTTTAAGACCTTTTGTACCTTTTATACATAGTCTTCTAGAGTGTCCTTTAAGTAGATAAGGACATTATTTAAATATACTAGAGTAAAGACATCTAGATAGAGGTTAAGGGCTGTATTAATAATTTACTAGAATGTTGCTAGGGCGTTTATTAGACTAAACAGCATTACTAGTAATTTATAGAGTCCTTATAGAGTCTTAAACGCTGTAAGCTACTTATCTTCTTTCTATATCTTTATTTTATTAAATTTATTTTATATGTTAAACTTTGTAAAGTACTAGGTTCCTTTTAGTTAGTTTATAATATTTTAGATAATTAGTAAAGGAAATTAATTTTAGATTATATTATTATTTAAGGTTCTATAGTTCTAACAAACTTAGATCTTTCCTTTTTTTTTTTAGTAAAGACTACTGCTAAAGCTACAGGGCTATAGCCTTCTTAAATGTAGCCTTATACTAACATCTTATTAACATATTCTTGTAAGGCCTCCTTCTGTGCCCTAGTTAAGAGGCAGAGCTTATACATTTTTAAGTTGTAATTTTTTATTAGGTTAATAGTGTAATCTTAAGGCTAATGTAGTAGTAGCTCTTTAAAGTCCTCTAGTGTCTTAAACATATCCTTATAGTCTTTATACTTAGGTAGGATACAACTTTTTTTCTAGATTTATATAATGCTAATCTATTTTACATCTTTATCTTTTTTAATTTTTTTATAGGATACTTTTTTAAGTTTTTTTTTTATTATTTTTATTACCTAAGCTTTTAGCTCTTAGTAAGGGAATTTTTAAAGCTTCCTTTTCTTAGAGTAGTAACTGCTACCCTGCTTTACTTATTTGTAGACTAGGCATCTATTGTCATAGCATGCTAACTAGGTTATGCGTGCGTGGTTGTTAGGAGTTTTTATAGTTATAGTTCTTTAATTAATTGCAGGGTTATATGTTCTAAGCTAGTTATAGCCTAAAATTACATTATATTTACCTTTTAACTTAAGTATATTTATAGACCTTTAATCTTTTATGTTTAAAGTTTTAAAGTCTTTTTTATAGGTTTCTAGGTTAATCTATCCTCTGCTATACTTAATTAATAAGGCGTTAGTAAGAGTTACCTTAAATAGGTTTTTTTTATATAAAATAGTATACCTTACTTATCTACTTAATCTTTATTTATAGTAGTAAAGGTGCATCTGCTGTCTACAAGGGCTAGTCTAGGCTATCCTTTATACATAAAGGTAGTTGTTAGGCTGTGTCCTGCCCCTTGCCCTACTATAATTACTGCTAATATATTATGTTTAACTTCTTTATTTAAAAGGGAATAAAGATTAATATCTTATAAGTTATTATTAAACTTATATTTTTTTTTATAGATTTAATGTTTTTAATTACAGCAGTTAGTTACTTTACATTTATAATCTTTAACTAGGTAATGTAACATTAGATAGTCTTCTTTTCTTGCTGCTTTTTACTAAAAATAGTAGAACTTACAGTTATTTTATTTATTACACTTTATCTAGCCTTCTTGTTTATAAGGGAGAGCTGTTTAATAAGTGTAGCAATTTATAGTTTTACAGGCTAAGGCTGTTCCCTGCTATAGGCAACTATTATAGTTCCTTTCCTATGTAGGCTACTATCCTGCTTAATGTTTGTTGTTCTAATGCTTAATGTAATACTATTGCGTGTATTAGTACTAGGGATATAGATAATTATTAGGTCTATGTAATATGTTAAAGGGGCTTTTTTAAGTCTACTAAGGGTATTCTTTTGTTTATACTAGCTATACAGGGTGTTCTTTCTATTAGCAACTGTTTGTGCTATAAGTGCTGCTTCTGCAGAGGACACATTATCTGTAATTCTGTTGTATTACAAGAGCCTTTCTAGAGATTACTAGGCTTAGAAGTAGTGTCTTAGGTTTTTTAGGCGCTAGTTATAGTACTTTAAACCTAGCAGGTTTACTTAGCTACTCTAGCTTTTAATCTTTAATTTTAGTAAAAAATTACTATTACTTTTTTTTATTTATAATGTTGTATTTAACTTTAGCTATTTTTTATATAATATTAAATGTTAAGTAGTTGTTGCTAATGTTTATTTAGTAAAGTAAGACTATACAGTTGCTTAGATAGTTATGTTGTAACCTGCACTTCTAGCACCTGCATCTCTAAAACTGTTAGGAAAGTTCTTTTACTAAAGTACTAAAAGTTTAGTCTTAGAAGGGGAACTATTCTTCTCTTTTTTAAATATTTATAATATATCCTTAGATCTAAGTCTCTTTTTTATATTCTTTAAAAATTATAAGGTCCTGTAATACTATATTAAGGCTGTTAAAGTTTTAAATAACTACCTTCTAATATAGTTTAAGACAGTTGTTTAAAGAGTAGTTTTCTTTATATTACTAGTAGAGTCTATTGTCTAGTCTTTTTTATATTTTCTTATCTGTAAGGCTATATTTAGCAGTAATAGCTTTTATTATTATAGTAGTATTTTTATTCTCCCTCTTCTAGAAGTCTAGGTAATTTTAGTAGAAATGTCCTACTTTTTTATAGTTTAGGCAGGCCTTGTCCTCTAGCTATTTTTATTATTTTTTTGTTAAAGGCAGCTTATTATGTCTTAAAACTTAGCTCTTTTTAAAGAGGGGGCTTTATGTATGCTTTGCATAACTAAGGTCTATTAGCTTTTTATTATATTATAAAAGCTTTTTTTTTTTAAAGATAAACTTTAGTTTTTAGAAAGTTTTCTTTAATTTCTTTTCTCTTTTGCGTTCTTTATAGTAATTATTATAAGTTATTGCTTTTTTAATATATTCTTTAAGAGTAGTTAGTTAGTCTATGTGCATAAACTTATTTTTTACTTTATTATTTAGTCTGTTATAAAACATGCAGCATAGGGCTTTCTAGTTGTTCTATCTGCAGATGGCTATTTACTCCCTAAAACGCGCTGCATAGTTTTAGACTAGCCTACTGCCCTATCTTATATTGTCTAGTTAGTTAGCTGTAATTTTTTTTTTATCTAGAGTTTTATAAATAGCTAATAAAGCTGCTTTAAAGTTTTTAACACTACTAAATACTTCCTTAGTTTTAGGGTTAAGTAGTGCGCTATTAGCTCTAAAGTCTATCTAATTATTAGTGTAGAGTTAGAACTAGATTGCAGGGGGGCCTTTTAAGTGTAATTTTATCTAGGAGATTATTTCTGTGTTAGTTTAAAATGCTTTTTTATTATATTACATGTAGAGGTAGCATCTAGTAAAGAATAGTTAAAGGTCTTTTAATAATTCTTTAAAAGGCTTTAAAAGGGCTAGTCTTAAGGCCTTTTTAGTAGCAACACTTACTCTATTTATTAAAATATTTTAAACTTTAGCTAGCTCTACTTATAGTTTGTGTATCTAGTAGGCTTAAGTAGTAGCCTTGTAGGGGTTAATAGAAGGTAGAAGGTTTTGTAAATTTATAGTTTTTTAGTAAAGGTTGTTTATTTTTTATTTAAGTTTTAGTAACTTACTAACTTTATTACTAATCTACTAAAGTTTCTTAATGTTGTCCTAGATTAAGTTAATCTATTCTATAAAGATAGCTTTACTTTAGGTAGAAACTTCTGTAGATCTAGATAGCACAGTGTAGGCTATGTTAGAATCTAAATTATGTTAAAAGGTTGCTATACTTTTTAAAGGGGTTAGTGTTTAATGTTATAATCTTTACTTTATAAAGCACTTAGGTCTAGTAATATTCCTAGAGAATAAGTAGGACAGGTAGAAGAGGCTAATCTAGTAGGGTGTACAGTCCTACGTACAGGCTATTAGGCTAATAGAGGGTGATATAGAGTGACTAGATTGTAGTTTACCCTATGTGCAGCAGTAGAGAGGCTAGGGTTAAACAGTCCTTATAGGACAGAGTTAGAGGTATATATAGTGCAAGATATATAAATAGTATTATAGCTCTTTAGAAAGCTAAATGCTACTTAGTCTATATAATAAATAAACTAAACATTAAACACGCTTTCTAAAAGTTGTTTAATATAGAAACTATATACATGTGCTAGAGCGCTAAGGCAAGCTAGACAAGTTTACATAAGACTGCTAAGCAGAGCTTGCTAAGCTCTCTTAGACTTGTGGGATTTGCGTCCTATCCTCCTATTGGACAGTGCATTCTTCCGTAATGGCAGGCAGCTGCGCTGCCTCCGTGTCCTCCGGTTGGCTTGTAAACGAGTCCTGCTCCAACCGCATCGTACTGTGGAGCATCTTGGGTGGAGTTACACTGGTCCAACCATAGACCGTAACACTAACTAGGTTAGTAATTTATATAGTACTAATTAATTTTATTAATTTTTATTTTTTAAAGCTAATACTTTTCTTTTTTAGTGTTTAGTCTACTTTTATATAAAGGAATTCTTGCAGGTATGCTTTAAGTTGTAACTTTTTTATAGTAGAGATTCTTACTGCGCTAGTATCCTATAGTTTACCTTAGTATACTATACAGTATTAATCTTTAAGGATAAACTGTTCTGCGTATCCTTTAGGTTCTAGGCTGTAGATGTCCTCTGCAGTCGCGTAGTAGAGAAATGCAGTATTAGTAAAGTAGTTAATAATCTTTTTACTTTTTTTTTAATTTAAGTTATTGTTATTATGCAACTTTTTTTTTCTACTTTAGTTTACTTTTAAACTTTTAAATATATATATTTACCTTCTTACATGTTAGTGTCTTGTTATAGAATTCTTTATATAAAGAGATATATTAGCGTTTTACATAAAATTAATTTATATAAGGATAATTTATTAACTAACATTTTTCTTTATAATAAATAAAGCATTACTTTAATTATGTAAAGGACTATAGTCTAAATAATCCTTTATATCCTCTTAGGCTTCTTCTATGTTGTTAATAGCTATGTGTATGTAGTAAGCTATATTGCCTATTAGTGTAGTACACATCTTAGAATTTATTTATAAATGCATTATTTTATTAATTAATTATAACCTAAAGTGCTAAACAAAGGTTACTGTATAGTGCCTTATATATAGGCTTAATTAAGAACATTACTTGTTTAAGTTTAAGTTGCCCTTAGCATGCTTATATAATAGTAGTGTAAAGTAGTATCTTACTTTAGAATTATAGACTAAAAGCTTTTTATATAAAAGTAAGTTTATTAATTATAGCTTTAAAAGCTTTATATAAAGTTTTTATAAAGTTCTTTTACTTACTTTATATAAAGCTTATTATTGTCTAATCTGTTTAATACTAGTTATAGTTTATGTTAGTATTAAAGTAATTACTAAGCTGCTTGTACAGTAACTTCTATAATTATTCTAGACTAATATTATAAAAGTAGAACATGTGTGCGCGCCTTTTAAGGATATTAGGAAAGATGCTTGCGTATAATACCTTAAAAATAGTAAGGTGTTAGCAGAGCTTAATAAATACTATAGCCTTATTAGCTAGAATATTATATAGTTGCTCTATGTAGTTGTTCTTTTTCTTTTATGCCTTTTAAAATTATATAACCTTCTTAGGCGCAAGGTTCTCTGCTATAATATTTTATGTAGGTAAAAGTTAGTATAAATTGTATAGTAATTAAATTATATGCAGTAGGTACAAGCTTTAGAGAATCTTATGTGGAGCTGTGGCTACAGGAATATGTAGCTGCCTAGTTGTGCTCTTATACAGTAAGCTATTGCAAGGTAGTTATACTAATTACAAAGAAAGTATTAAGTCTGTAGGTAATTTATATAAAGATATCCTCTATTATATTAAAACTAGCAGTAGTAGTAATAGTTTTATATAATGCTTTAGTAAGATAGTAAATATGTGTTCTTCTTTTATAAGTTTATATAGTATAGTAGCCTTTATTATATCCTTTTTAAAGCTAATGCTTTTATTCTGCAAAGTAGTAATTAGTTTTTATAAAAATAGTTAGCTAAGATTTTTAAAGTGTATAAACTCTTACTTTATAAAGTTATTTTAAAAGTTCTTAAGCGTACATACATCTATTACGCTTAACGTGCAGAGTTCTATAATTAAGTTAGCTATGTATAAATTAAGCTTTTTTTTAAGTATGTTATCTAATAGTTTAATCTTATTTACTTAATTTTTAATATTTATCTACTTTACTAGGGTCTTTGCTAAGATACTTATAAAAGGTATATATTAGTTATATGTTAATATGTTATGTTAGCTAGTTATAGATAGAGCTAGTGTTGCTTATTGCTTTATAGTAGTTAATTATGCGTTGTTGCGCGCTGTCTTACTTCTTGTTGTACGCTGCCTCTAAACAGCCTTATGCAAAAAGATAAAATAGACCTTCTAGTGTTAAACAAGCACTACTATTTATATAATACCTCTAAATAGTATTATATAGACAGGTTTCTTACTCTTGCTTAGGTAACTAAATAGAGATTTATAGCTACTTATATGTAAATTAGACTCTATCTTTACTCTTGCTAATTTATAGTTAAAGTAGTAAAGAAAAAAATTCTTCTTATATATAAACTTTTAAATAGAAAGGTATAAAAAGAGCTTTCTTTTTTACAGTATTTAAACTACTAATTAGTGTTAAATAGACTCTCTACTAGCTAGCACTTAGTGTTAGTAAATGCATACAAGACAGAGAGGTTTACACAGTGTAAACATCACATAGGGGTGTTAGGTAACTAGTGTTAATTGCTTCTTGTTATTTCTATTATACAAAGGAAAGGGGTTAATATAGTCCCAAACTCTGCGCACGGATCTCTGTGCACAGGGATCCGGGCGCATCCGAGCCACGTGACTATCAACCAGGCGCCCGAATATCACTATTCGGACAGTAGTAGAGGTAGTGTTAATGTCTTAGTAGCTAAGAAAATCTAGTATTATATCTGCTAATAAATAGTCTTGCTTATAAAACTTAAGCAGATCTTTATTGCTTAGTTTTATAGCTTTATAAGGTAACATAATCTTTATTTTGTAGATTAAGTAGGTACATATATATTCTTAATCCTTATTCTCTTCTGTGTATATAAAGCCGCATGTTGCTAGCTGCGTTAGGGATGCAGCTACGCATTTCTATGTAGATAGGAACGTAGTGTGACGTGACTAAATTGTTTAGAAGGATTGCAACATGTTAGACAATAATAGTAAATTAGTTTAGCATAGGTAAGACAGTGACAGTGAAGCAGTTTAGTGTGTATACGTGTTTAATGGCGGCGGCGAGGTAGGTCGGCTCGATGGAGGTGATGCAAGTGACGATAGAGTCTCAAATATATTCGAATTTGCTCCTGCTGCCATTTTAGGCGCTCCCCCCGAATAGGGCAGGGCAGAGTCGGGGCCAGGTCGAGTCAGGGTCGAGCCAGGGTCGGAGCCGATACGGGGACCCTTCGGATGGGTTCCGGGCGACCCGAGATGGAACGAGAATCGTTACAGAGCTACTATTAGCGCAGATGTAAGCTATTATTATAATTTACTTATAATTACTATTTTATATAAGCTGCTACTTAATACTTTACTTATACTACTGTCTAGAGAAAATTAGCTTTATTTTTAATAGTACTCTAATTAAAAAGCCCTTTTTATTTATATTATAGGTATGCTGTAGTTCTATGCTATATTGCTTAATTTTTTTATGTATAAGCTTAAAATATAGCAAGTACTTAAATGCTAAGTTAGCTTTGTTACGCGCAGTGTCTATGCTAGATGTCTATTAAGATAATAAGTTAATAAAGTGCCTTTTAATAAATTAATTAACCTAGCTTTTACTAGCTTACTTACTACTTATTTTTATTATAAAATTTTAAATTATTTATCTTAAAAAAGATAAACTTTTTATATAAAGTTTATTAATATACTCTACTAGCTTTTTTTTTTACACTAGGCTAAGTAGTTGCTAATTTTTAAGTTTCTCTGCACACAGGCAGGTAACGCGTTAGTAACGCCTTAACGTACTTTACAGGCAAGTTGCTTACACACCTAAGTTGCTTACTTTTGCTAAGACCCTACTAAACTACTCTTTCTACACTAATGCATTCCCTACAACACTACTTAGATGTGCTAAAAGAATGTTAGATATAGCTTACACTTTAAGCTTTTAAATAAAACATAAAACTTTTAAAGAAATGTACTATAGCTATATATAAAGTCTTATAAAAAATAATAAATAACTATAGCGCTAAATAACCTTTATAAGCTAATTCTATAGCTAAATTATAAAAGCTAAGTAATAAAAAAAAGTAAGTAATTATTAAAACTATACTTAAGCTATGTTACGATTGTGCACGAGTAAGGTTATAGAGCTTCACGGAGGTCTAGTTTAATTACTACGTAAGGTATTATAGTAGGTACAAGACGTTGTGTAAGGAACAGAAAGGTTTAAAAGAAAATTAGTAATTAAATACTTAGCTTAGAAGTTTAAGCGCTTTAAGTATAAATTAAGCCTGTTCTAGGTTTAGTTAGTGTTAAAGTAGTTTATGCTTAAGTTTATGTCTATATTATGTTGTATTTATGTTAGACATGCACTAATAATACTCTAGTACACGTCTAATATAGTTATGTCTAGGATCTAGAGAGGATACTATAATAGTACCCCCCCCCCTTATTAGGAAGGGAATCCTTTACATTAGTAGTTCTAGCATTAAGTTGTCTTTATTAAGGTACAGGTTTAGTTTAGATAGGTATTAGGCATAGAATTAGGTTACTATAAAGTTCTCTTACAGAGCTTCTGCAGGTTCCTATAATAGTTTATTATATCTAGTCTATTTTATAAGGTATTTATAGATATGTTTTTTCTTATTAAACTAGATTTATTTAACATTTTTTATAACATATTTTAGTTTATTATTTATAATAATAAGTTTAGGTAGTAAGTTTAGCTATTTAAGTAGATAGTTAGATTTAGAGGCTGCTTAGCGCAGCAATAATATATAGAACACAGGGTGTATCTTTATGCTGTTAGGTAGGATTAATTAGTAAGTGTGTAATAAAACTATATAAGCTACTATAAAAAAGCTAAGGTTCTTCTAATTAAGTTTCTTTAATTATTAGTTTATTTAAATATTTCTAGTGTCTAGCTAGACCTTCTTGCTAGCTGCATACACAGGGGCAGAGGTTTAGAATTAGTTTACATACTCTTATTAAAAAGCTTAAGCCTATGTAAGCTTTTTATAAACATATTTAGATATATTTTAAATTTTATTAATAAGTCTATTTACATCTATTACTTATATAAATTAATAAGTTAGTTAGGGGGTATTTAAAAGTAGTTTAAATCCTATTTAAAAGTAGTATCTATAGTTTACTAAAAACAGAGATACTTGTGTTAATTTAAATGTTATGTTATTAGCTTTAAACTATGCTGTAGCTAACTATTTTACCTAGTTATCCTACTAGTAGTTTATATACGCTTATAAGACTTATTCTATTACAGTGTTTATATTTTTAGTCTAGCTATTAGTCTCTAGGTAAAAAGCTGTAGATAGATAGGGGATAATTTAGAGCTATTTATAGAGTTTGTCCTAGAAGGCTAAGACAAACTGCGTACCTCTGTCTAATATAATTATGTTAGGCAGGCTATAGTAAACTTATATGTATTAGTAGAATAACTAGGCTATATTAGAGGCAGTTATAAAGGAACATAGTATTAAGTATTAATACTTAGTTAAGTAATTAATAACTACTATAATATTTATGTACCCTTTAGATAGAAGTAGGTTTATAATAAAATTAATTAATATATCTTTCTAAGCTTATTTAAAGATTAGAAGTAGTTTAAGTAGGCTATTATACCTTTTTTAAAAAGCCTTTACTTTATAGTAAGTATAGCAACATAATATGTATTAGCGTACAGTATAGAACATGCAGGGCTAGTAGTACTCTCTCTGTAGTAGGTTAAGAGTCTTTCCTTTGCCTAGGTGTCCTTTAATAGGCAAGTTGTGTATAATTTAAAGTAGTTTAATTCTTAGTTTATTAAAATTAGAAATTATAAGTTAGTTATAGTAATACAGCTTACTATTTTAGTTTTTATAGTTAGCTAGTGTTACCTTTTTGTTACAATCCTTGCTTCGTGAAGCACTCGGGTCTGGTGATATTCCTAGATGGGGAGTAGGACGGATAGTAGGGGCCAATCCGGTAGGGTGTACAGTCCTACGTACAGGCTATTAGGCTAATGGAGGGAGAGGGAGAGTGACTGGATTGTGGTTTGCCCTATGTGCGGCAGTAGGGAGGCTAGGGTTAAACAGTCCTGTTAGACAGGGTTAGAGGTATATATAGTGTAAGATATATAGATAGTATTACAGCTCTTTAGAAAGCTAAATGCTACTTAGTTTATATAAAGAATAAACTAAACATTAAACACACCTTCTAAAGGTTGTTTAATATAGGAACTATATACATATGCAGGGGATGCTAAGGTGAGCTAGACAAGCTTACTTAAGCCTACTAAGTAGGGCTTGCTAAGCTCCTCTAGACTTGTAGGATTTACATCCTATCCTCTTATTAGACAACGCATTCTTCTATAATCTTAGGTTGTTGCGCGACTTCTGCGTCCTCTGCTTAGTCTATAAGCAAGTCCTGCTCTAACTGTACTATATTGTGGAGCATCCTGGGTGGAGTTACGCTGGTCTAACTGTAGACTGTAACACACTGCCCCTTCTTCCTAGTGGCGTCCTTGCTGCTCTGCTTACACAACTGTGTTAGTAAGGGCTTATTTATAATGTTAGTGCCCTTCTGCTAAAAAGCATTTCTAATATTTATCTTTTTTATGCTAAATAGCTTACTAGTCTTGTTTATCTTACTGTCCTTATGTTACTTATTATTTTAATCCTCTTTGCTAGACAAAGATAAGGCCTTATAGCGCTTGCTAATTTTTAGAGTTATTTTATATATTAACTTTATCCTTAGACAAGTGCATTAAGTGTGTAAAAAAAAATAGTAAATGCAACACTTTTATTTTTAACACTGCGTAGGATTGCTTAGAGAAAAAAAGAAAGTTACTTTTTTAAAAGGCAGTTACTATAAAGGCTTAGAAGCAGGATCTTAATAATAAGATGTTACATTAGGTCTAGAAGACTTTAAAGGTAAAGGCTAAAGAGTGTTCTAAATAGGATTATATCTAAAAGTTGTTAGATCTGCTAGAGGCTTATTGTGTAAAGTACTTAAAAGGGGACTTATCTTCCTTAGATAAGATAAAAGCTTTTAAAGCTAAAGTAGAAAGTTGCTTTTCTTTTTAACTATTATTAGCAGGGACTTGTCTTTAAAGGCTGCTGCTATCTAGTAATAATGTAGCTGTTCCTTTTAATATAAGTGCCTTATTACCTAGCTAGTTTCTTTTAGATAAGCTTAAAAGTACTTTTGCACTAACAGCTGCGCGTTCTGTAAATTTTTAGCTAGTTTTTATATGTTTTTACTAGTAAGCTACTTTTTTTATTTTACTAGAAATTTTTTTTAATTCTTTTAATTATTAATAATGTGTTTAACTTTGTACTCTGTTTCTTTGTCCTTTTATTCTTATGTAGATAGCAGAATCCCCTTAGACGCTTTTTCTAGTCTAGAGATGTAGAACTATAGGTGTATTTTTATATAAAAGAGAAGCTTAAGCTTATAGTTGTTTTATTAAGTTTATAGAACTTTATATAGTTTTATTCTTTTTTCTGCTAGCTTTCTAGAAGGTTAGGGTATCTTAAGATTCTTAGTGTTAAGATATATATAGTCTCTTAGGTAGATTTCTAGTTCTAGTTATTATAATTTGTTTGTATATTTCTTTATTATTTCTTTACTAGATCTAGCTTCTATAGCTAACTTTTTATGTACTTAGTGTAGGTCTGTTAACTAGTCTATTAATTCCTAAGAATCTGTAGGCTAATTTCTGTGTAATATAAAGTACAGGTTGTATTTAAAATTAGCCTTGTATAGTGTTTCTTTTGTTATAGCTAATTCTACATTGTTAATAGCTAACTATGCTATTAGAAGCCACTCTGCCTAGTTATTTTAAGTATAAGAGGTGTACTTTCTTAAATACTTTTCTATTTCTGCATTTGTTCTTTTAGTCTGCCTATCTGTTTGTAGATAGTAGGCTGTTAATAGCTTATGTGCTATGCTAAGGTGCTGCATTGCTGCTTACTAAAAGCTGCTAGTAAATAGCTTATTTTAATTAAAGATAATAATCTTAGGGCATTTATATACTAATATTATGTTTCTTTCTAATTTGTAGATAAATTTTTTAGCAGTTATTATTTTTTCTAAGGGCTAGGTATGTAGATACTTAGTAGTTTTATCTAGAGCTACTGTAATTATGTTGCACATCCTGTCTGTCCTTAGCTTCTTAGATAGGGGTAATCTTGTAATAAAATTTATTGTAATTATTGTCTATAGTAGCCTTAGTGCTTTAATTAGTTAAAGGTATCTATAGAGTTTATACCTTTATAAGTTATTTTTATTGCAGGTATTGCATTTTTTAAGCACCTCTGTGCACAGTTGCTTTACTTTTAGTATTTATTATAGTATAGCAGCCTTTAGTTTCTTCTAAAGAGTGCCTATCTTAGGATGTCTAAACATTAGGGATTTATAATATTCTTAAATTAGATTTTTTTATCTTTGCTTACTAGCTGTAAGCATGTAGAATTCTTTTATAAGTTAAGGTCTATTATAGACCTATTCTTTATTAGTTTTCTTAAAGAGTGTAAATTTCTTAGTCCCTTTTTTTTTTTTATTAAAGTAGTCTAGTCTTTAGCTAAGGGTGTTAGCCTGCTAGTTCTGTGCTCCTAGGACATGCTTAATAGTGCAGTTAAACTAGGCAAGTTCTATTACTTATTTTATGTGCATTAGTAATAGTTTTTTTACTGTTAAGAACATAACTAAATTTACATAGTTAGTTATAATATTAAATAGTTTTGCTATTTTATGTAGCTCTGTAGCTTATATTTTTATAGCATTTAATATTGCTTTTAGCTTCTTATTAGGTATGCTGTAGCCTGCTTCTAGACCTAAGAACTTGGCAGAGTGGTACGCGACTAGGTGCCACCTTCTGTCTTCCTGTTTTTAGTATAGCGCAGCTCTGCTAGCTTTAAGAGATGCGTCTATGTAGATCTTTATTTCTAGTTGTAGGTTGTACATTTTTAATACTAGTTTATCTGTTATAGCTTATTTTAGTGTTATAAATGCTTTATTTATTTTTAATGTCTAAATAAACTTTGCTGCTGTCTGCTCCTTAGTTGTAGTGTTTGTTAGTAGTATAGCAATTTTTAAATAGTCTCTAATTATTTGTCTAATGTAGCCTAATAGTTCTAAGAATCTTTTTACTTTCTTAACTATTATTAGTTTTAGCTACTTAAGCACTTTCTGTACTTTAGCTAAATTAATCTTTATTTCCTCTTTATTAATTATAAATCCTAAGTATTCTGTTTTAGTAACATAGAATTTGCATTTAGAGAGCTGTAGGTAAAGTCTGTACTTCCTAAGCTGTTCTAAAACCTTCTGTACCTTCTGTACATAGTCTTCTAGGGTATCCTTAGAATAGATAAGGACGTTGTCTAAATATACTAAGGTAAAGACATTAAGGTATAAGTTAAGAGCTATGTTAATAATTTGCTAGAATGTAGCTAGGGCATTAGTTAGACTAAATAGCATTACTAGTAATTTATAAAGTCTTTATAAGGTTTTAAACACTATAAGCTATTTATCTCCCTCTTATATTCTTATCTTGTTAAATCTGTTTTATATGTTAAACTTTATAAAGTACTAGGTTTCTTTTAGTTAGTTTATAATGTTTTATATAATTAGTAGGGGAAACTAGTCTTAGATTATGTTATTATTTAGGGTCCTGTAGTTCTAGCAGACTTATACCTTTTCTTCTTTTTTTTTATAAAGACTACTGCTAAAGCTACAGGGCTGTGGCTTTTCTAGATATAGCTTTATGCTAACATTCTGTTAACATATTCTTATAAGGCCTTCTTCTGTGCCTTAGTTAAGGGGCAGAGCTTATGCGTTTTTAGATTGTAATTTTTTATTAGGTTAATAGTGTAGTCCTAAGGCTAATGTAGTAGTAATTCTCTAGGATCCTCTAGTGTCTTAAACATGTCCTTATAGTCTTTGTATTTAGGCAGAATTTAACCTTTTTTTTAGACTTATATAACTCTAATCTATTCTACATCCTTATCTACTTTAATTTCTTTGTAAGAGACTTTTTTAAGTTCTTCTTTTATTATTTTTATAGCCTAGGCTTTTAGTTTTTAGTAAGGGAACATCTAGAGCTTTCTTTTCTTAGAGTAGTAACTGCTACTTTGCTTTACTTATTTATGGACTAGGTATCTGTTGTCATAGCATGCTAACTAGGTTATGTGTGCGTGGTTGTTAGGAGTTTCTATAGTTATAGTTCTCTAGTTAATTACAAGGTTATGTGCTTTAAGCTAGTTATAGCCTAAAATTACATTATATTTGCCTTTTAGCTTAAGTATGTTTATAAACCTCTAGTTACTAGTGTTAGGGGTTTTAAAGTCTTTTTTATAGGTTTCTAGGTTAATCTATTCTCTGCTATATTTAATTAATAACACATTAGTAAAGGGTACCTTAAATAAGTTTTTTTTTATTTAGAATAGTATACTTTATTTGTCTACTTATTTCTTATCTATTACAGTAAAGGTACATCTACTGTCTACAAGGGCTAGTCTAGGCCACCCTTTGTATGTAAAGGTGGTTGTTAGGCTATGCCCTGCCTCTTATCCTACTATAATTACTGCTAATATATTATGTTTAACTTCTTTATTAGAAAGGGAATAAAAGTTAATGTTTTATAAGTTATTATTAAATTTATTTTTCTTTTTTTTATAAATTTAGTGTTCTTAATTACAGTAGTTAAGTGCCTTACATTTATAGTCTTTAACTAAATAGTGTAATGTTAAGTAGTTTTCTTTCCTTACTGCTTTTTACTAGAAATAGTAGAACTTGTAGTTTTTTTATTTATTACACTTTATCTATAGTTCCTGTTTGTAAGGGGGAGCTGTCTAATAAGTGTAGCAATTTATAGTTTTGCAGGCTAAGGCTGTTCCTTGCTATAGGCAACTGTTGTAGTTCTTTTTCTATGTAGGCTACTATTCTGCTTAATGTTTATTATCCTAGTGCTTAACATAGTATTGTTATGTGCACTAGTACTAGGGGTATAGACAATTGTTAGGCTTATATAACATGTTAAGAGGGCTTTTTTAAGTCTACTAAGGGTATTTTTTTGTTTATACTAGCTGTACAGGGTGCTTCTTCTATTAACATTTGCTTGTGCTATGTGTGCTGCTTTTATAAAGAACGCATTGTCTATAGTTCTGTTGCATTGCAAGAGCTTTTCTAGAGATTGCTAGGCTTAGGAGCAGTGTCTTAGGTTTTTTAGGCGCTAGTTATAGTACCTTAAACCTAGCAGGTTTGCCTAGCTATTCTAGCTTTTAATCTTTAATTTTAGTAAAAAATTACTATTACTTTTCTTTATTTATAATGTTGTATTTAACTTTAGCTATTCTTTATATAATGTTAAATGTTAAATAGTTATTGCTAATGTTTATTTAGTAAAGTAAGACTATATAATTACTTAGGTAGTTGTGTAGTAACCTGCACTTCTAGCATCTGCATCTCTAAAACTGTTAGAAAAGCTCTCTTACAGAAGTGCTAGGGGTCTAGTTTTAGAGGGGAAAATGTTTTTCTTTTTTTTAGATATTTATAATATATCTTTAGATTTAAGTCTCTTCTTTATATTTCTTAAAAATTATAAGGTTTTATAACACTGTATTAAGGCTACTAAAGTTTTAAATAACTACCTTTTAATATAGTTTAAAGTAGTTATTTAAAGAATAGTTTTTTTTATATTACTAGTAGAGTCTATTATCTAGTCTTTCTTGTATTTCCTTATTAGTAAGGCTGTATTTAGCAGTGATAGCTTTTATTATTATAGTAGTATTTTTATTCTCCCCCTTCTAGGAGTCTAAGCAGTTTTAGCAGAAATGTCCTACTTTTTTATAGTTTAGGTAGGCCTTGTCTTTTAGCTACTTTTGTTGTTCTTTTATTAAAGGTAGCCTATTGCGTTCTAGAACTTAGCTTTTCTTAGAAGAGGGGCTTTATATATGCTTTACATAACTAAGGTCTATTAGTTTCTTATTATATTATAAAAGCTTTTTTTTTAGGGATAAATTCTAGCTTCTAGAAAGTTCTCTTTAATTTCTTTTTTTATTTACATTCTTTATAGCAGTTGTTATAGGTTGTTACTTTCTTAATATAGTCTTTAAGAGTAGTTAGTTAGTCTATGTGCATAAACTTATCCTTTACTTTGTTATTTAGTCTGTTATAAAACATGCAGCATAGGGCTTTTTAGTTGCTCTATCTACAGATAGCTATTTATTCCCTAAAGCATGCTACATAGTTTTATACTAGTCTGCTGCCTTGCCTTATGTTGTCTAGTCTATTAGCTGCAATCCTTTTCTTATCTAAGGTTCTATAGATAGCTGTTAGAGCTAACTTAAAGTTTTTAATGCTACTAAATACTTCTTTAGTTTTAGAGTTAAGTAGTGCGCTATTAGCTTTAAAGTCTATTTAATTATTAGTGTAGAGTTAGAACTAGATTGTAGGGGGGCCTTTTAAGTGTAATCCTATCTAAGAGATTATTTTTACATTAGTCTAAAATGCTTCTTTATTATATTACATATAAAAGTAGCATTTAGTAAAGAATAGTTAGAGATCTTTTAACAAACTTTTAAAAAGCTTTAGAGGGGCTAGTTTTAAAGCCTTTTTAGCTACAACACTTACTTTATCTATTAAGATATTCTAAACTTTAGCTAGTTTTACTTATAGTTTATATATTTAATAGGCTTAAGTAGTTGCCTTATAAGGGTTAACTAAGGGCAGAAGGTTTTATAAGTTTATAGTTTTTTAGCAAAGGTTAGCTATCTTTTACTTAAGTTTTAATAAGTTACTAACTTTATTACTAATCTGCTAGAGTTTCTTAATATTGTTCTAGATAAAGTTAATCTGTTCTGCTAGAACAGCTTTGCTTTAGGTAGGAACTTCTATAAATTTTAATAGCGCAGCATAGGCTATATTAGAATCTAAGTTATGTTATAAAGTTACTATACTTTTTAAAAAGGTAGTATTTAATGTTATAATTTTTACTTTGTAAAGCACTTAGGTCTAGTAATATTTCTAGATAGGGAGTAGGACAGATAGTAGGGGCTAATCTAGTAGGGTGTACAGTCCTATGTACAGGCTATTAGGCTAATAGAGGGAGAGGGAGAGTGACTAGATTATAGTTTGCCCTATGTGCAGCAGTAGGAAGGCTAGGGTTAAACAGTTCTGTTAGACAGGGTTAGAGGTATATATAGTGTAAGATATACAGATAGTATTGCAGCTCTTTAGAAAGCTAAATGCTACTTAGTCTATATAGAGAATAAACTAAACATTAAACACACCTTTTAAAGGTTATTTAATATAGGAACTATATACATGTGTAGAGGATGCTAAGGTAAGCTAGATAAGCTTACTTAAGCCTGCTAAGCAGGGCTTGCTAAGCTCCTCTAGACTTGTAGAATTTGCGTCCTGTCCTCTTATTAGACAACGCATTCTTCTATAATCTTGGGTTGTCGCGCGACTTCTGCGTCCTCCGCTTGGTCTGTAAGCGAGTCCCGCTCCAACCGTACCATATTGTGGAGCATCCTGGGTGGAGTTACGCTAGTCCAACCGTAGACTGTAACACTTTTTTAACTAACTAGCGCTATTTTAAAGCAGGTCTAAAGTTTTTTAGATAAATTTATTATTTAAATACTTATTAGTAATAATCTAATTAATTATCTAATTTATTTTATTTAGGTTAAGGTCTAAAAATAGCTTAAATTAAAGTAGAGTTTAGTGTTAAGCCTTTTACACTTTTTTTTAAGTAAGAATGTTTTAGAATTGCTTTATAAAAGTATCTAGTTTCTCTTTATCTTAACTAGAATAATAAGTAATCTTAAAATTAAAATAAAATAAGTATTTAAACTAACAGGCTTATTAGTAGCTAAGTTGTTTTATAGTTACAAAGTACTACAAGTTCTTATAGTTAGATAGGACCTATATTAGATGCGCTGCACTTTCTAGTTTAAGTTGCTATTATTTAAAGCAGTGTACTATAGCAAGTAATTCCTTGTTATAGATCTTATAATTACCTTCTACAAGACTTATTCTTTTTAAAAAATATGTAATAGGCTTAATAGTCCTATCTAGCTTAGTCTAGAAGAGAACTTTTGCTACTACATAGTCTAAGGCATTAGCTTCTATAAGTATTAGTAGTTTAAAGTTAAAGTAGCAAAGTATTAGAGCTTTAGTAAAGGCTTTTTTTAGCTAGTTAAAGGACTATTAGTAATTTAAGTTAAAGTTAAATTAAATTTTTTTTTTAGTAAGTGTAATTATAGAGCTTACTTACTATAAAAAGTTATTAATAAATTATTAGTAAAAGTTAGTAAATCTTATAAAGGCTTAAACATTCTTTATGTCTTTTAAGTATTGCTAATTTAGCATAGTCTAAACTTTAATAGGGTCTATTTAGATGCTATCTATAAAGATTACATATTCTAAATATGTAACCTTTAATTAGTAAAACTTGCATTTATCTATGTTAAGTTACAGACCTACTTTTTCTATAGCCTTTAGCACTAGGCGTACATGCTGTTTATGCTCTAAAAGGCTATTACTGTAGATTAGAATGTTATTAATATACATAGTGTAGAACATGTCTAGGTAGGGTTAGAGCAAGTTATTTACAAAATATTAAAAAGTACTAGGCGTGTTAGCTAAGCTAAAAAGCATTACTAGGTACTTAAATAGTCTATATTAGGTCTAAAATACTATTAGCTACTTATTACCTTTTACTATCTTTAGCTTATTAAAAGTAGTAATAATATCTAACTTTATAAAATACTTTGCTTTACTTAGTTAGCTTAGAGTTTTCTATAAAAAAAAAATTAAGTATTAGTTTTTAATAGTAACAGTGTTTAGTCTTTAGTAGTTAACATAAAATTAAAGCCTACCTCTAAGTTTTTTTATAAATAGTATAAGTAACACTACTAGTAAGAAGCTAGCTTAAATAAACCTTTTTTTTAAGTTCTTATTAAGGTATTTTTAGAGCACTTTTAATTTATTTAGTAATATCTTATATAGTAGCTTATAACTAGGTTATTTACTAGGCTTAAAAGTTATTTAGTAATTATACAGATGTTATATTAAAAGCTTATTAGACTTATCTTAAAAAAAACATGTAACAAGTTATAGTAGTTTTAAAGGACTATTATCTTTAAGTTAGTGTGTTTTTAAGAAGCTAAAGCTTAGTCTATATTAGAAATTATAACTACATAGATTTTATAATCTAGTTATTAAGCTAGAGTTATAAATAAGGCAGGTTTTATATAGTAGATGTCTATTTGCTGTTTAAGTTCTAGTTTATGTTTAAATTAAGTAAGTAAAGATTTTTTAAAAGCTTTTTCTTTTTTAAGTTTAAGTAGTTATTAAATTATTTTATATAGCCTATCTTAGTAAAAGGCCTAGCTTATTAGCCTTACTTAAGTAGTTTTTTTCTAGATTATTAAGAAGTAAGTCTAGAGACCTTTTATATTAAGTGCTACTTAAGTGTTATTTAGGTGTAAGCGTAAGCATATATTTTAGCATTAAGAAAAGTTAAAGTTTAAAACTTACTCTTAGTAATTAAAAGCAACTTTATGCTAATATAGCTATAGTTGTTTTAGAATTAAGTTATAACATTTTATGTTTATTACATAGAGCTTAATCTGCTTCTTATAGTGTTAGTAAGTAATTATAATAGTTATAGTATAAAAGATAGAACTTTTTTTAAGTTATTTTCTATTAAATCTAGTTAGGTAAATTATTTAAGTAAGTAGTGTTAATTAAAAATTTAGTTTACATACTAGTTTTTTATTAATATAACTTATACTATTTACTCTTAAGTTAATAAAAGCTTATATTAAAGCTAATATAGTTTTTTATTATAAATATATAAGAATATTAACTTAGTACTTCTAGTTATTAGTAGGGGACTTAGCTTATAGGTTAGCAAAGATCTAGTGTTAAATTAGTCCTAAAGGGCAACTTAGCCCTAGAACAAGCCTTTTTACAGGCTTCTACTACTATAGCTGCAGCTATGTTAAGAGTAGTAAGAAGAATTAGAGCTTAAATATAAGTTAAAGCCCTTATAAAAATAAAATTAAAATAGTAAAAATCTTTAATAAGTGCTAGCAGCACTACTTATATAGACTTAAAAAAGAGAAATAAAGTAGTTTTAAAAAATATAACTATGCTTACTACACTTAAAGTATTAACTTTTTTTTTTATAATCTTTACACTTTCTAGAACTAACTAAAGCATAATTTAAATTAATTTTTATTACATTAAGGTTCTTATTTATAACTGCGCTAGTTTAGAGGCGTATTAAGGCTTGTATAGGGAGGAACTTTATGTTATTATTATAGGTAGTAATTAGGTTTGCATACGTGTTAAGGTTGTTTAGAAGGGGTTCTCCTACTATAGCGCGTTACAGTTTAGTTAAGAGGGAGTTATATAAAGCTATAATTAAACTTATCTTATTTAGGCCTATATTAGATGCAAGTTAGTAAAACTTAGTAAAGTGTAAAGTAAAGCTTTTTTTATTTTATTATAAAGTGTTTAAGTAACTTAAGGCTATTAACTCTTTATTTAAGTCTTTATAAGTTACTTATAAAAACACTATAAATTAATCTAGGTTAATAATATTCTTATTTATTAGTAAGTTAATTAAGGCTGTTATGTTATAGTTAAGTTAAAAGTAAGTATATAATAACTAAAAGTGTTTAAAGGGGAATTAGTCTATATTTTTTTAAGTTTATATTAAAGCTTATATAGAAAAAAAGGTAAGTCTTTTTATTTTCTATTAAACAGTAAAGGATTAGAGAGTTAGTTAGATTTTATTACTAAGTTAAAAAAGTTATAAGTTATAGGCAGCATTAAGTAAGAAAAAGTTAAGCTATCTCTAGACTTCTAAGTAAGCTTTAAGGCTAGTAAGTTCTTAGTTCTTACTACTATAATAAAAGTTAAGGCAGAAATAAACTACTTAATAATATAAAGCTGTTTTTTAAAGTCTTTTTAAAAAGCTTTAAAGCTTATAATATAGTAGCTTTTTTATAAAGTAAGTGCTTTTTAAAAGGCTTTTTAGCTTACTTTAATAGCTTAGAGTTATGTAAGTACTAAGCTTATTAAATTAGATTTAGAAGCTATTTTTAGCTAAAGTTTTAATATAACATAATGTTATAATTATGCATAAGTAAGGTTATAGAGCTTTATAAAGGTCTAGTTTAATTACTATGTAAGGTATTATAGTAAGTATAAGATGTTATGTAAGAAATAAAAAAGTTTAAAAAAAATTAGTAATTAAATACTTAGCTTAGAAGTCTAAGCACTTTAGGTATAAATTAAGCCTATTCTAGGTTTAGTTAGTGTTAAGGCAGTTTATGCTTAAGTTTATGTCTGTGTTGTGTTGTGTTTATGTTAGACGTGCACTAATAATACTCTAGTACACGTCTAATACAGTTATGTCTAGGATCCGGGGAGGATACTGTGACAAGCTATATGTGCAAGAAATTTCCTTTTAAATAGCATTTATAGCTAATATAGCTAATTCTTTACATGCTAAGCATAATCTAGGCTATGTTTACATAAACTAGCCTAGTATATTTATAAAGTGTTATTTAAAGCTTAAAGTAAAGTTTTAAGTATAAGTATAGTTAAAAAATATTTAGCTAATTATAAACCTTATTTTACTAAAGTTATATATGTTATTATCTTAAATACTATACTTAGCTTTAATATTTTTTATAAGGCTAAACTTACTTTAAATTACTTTAAAACTTTTATAAAAAGCTTTTTTATAGTTATATTTACACTTAAATATTACTTTAAGCTTTAAATAACACTTTATAAATATACTAGGCTAGTTTATGTAAATATAGCCTAGATTATGCTTAGCGCATAAAAAATTAGCTATATTAGCTATAAATACTATCTAAAGGGAAATTTCTTACATATATAGCTTAAGTATAGTCTTAATAATTACCTACTTTTTTTTATTACTTAGCCTTTATAATTTAGCTGTAGAATTAGCTTATAAAGGTTATCTAGTGCTATAGTTATTTATTATTTTTTATAAAACTTTATACATAGCTATAGCACATTTTTTTAAGAGTTTTATATCTTATTTAAAAGCTTAGAGTATAAGCTGTATCTAATATTCTTTTAGCACATTTAAGTAGTGTTGTAGGGAATGCATTAGTGTAGGAAGAGTAGTTTAGTAGGGTCTTAGTAAAAGTAAGCAACTTAGGTGTGTAAGCAACTCGCCTGTGAAGTACGTTAAGAGTGTAGATTAATTAACGCTATACTGCCTAGCTACTGCAGTATAATTTAGTAATTCTCTAGGTTTTAGCAATTTTAGCGACTCTAAAGCGGCCTTAATACTGCCCATATTGGTTAAGAGAGAGGTGGTTGAAGTTTTGACAGCTTCGCGCAGAACCGTGCATTACGCGAGGCTGTGCATTACACGCTAAAACACAGTATCGTTAGGAAAGGCGACAGGCACATCTAGAGACTTATAATATAATTTATATAACACTAAGGAATGGTCTATATATAACTAAACGTGCTAATGTGGCGAACATAGTAGGAATCCTGTCTAGCGCAGGGGGTTCCCATAATTGGGCACCCCGAGGTGGTCGCGTAGAGTTGACATCTTTGGTTAGACACGGCACACAGACAAGGTGGGCCGCTCGGGCAATTAAAGGGTCCTGGAAATGGGAACCTGAGCGGGACCGACCGGACCATAAGAAGCCTGAGCTGGACTGAGCCGACCATGAGTAGTGGTGGTGCAAGACTGAGCACCATTGAGCCGAAGTTGAGCCGGGCGTATTTTTGCTGAGTCGACAAGTTATAACAGACCAACTAAGTCAGAAGATAGGTGAGGGACATTTTCCTAGGATTTTAGCTAAAAAATATATAAAAAGAAGCATATATATCATTATTATCACGGAGCGGAAGTAGTAGCAGTTGTAGATTACAATTTACGAGTAACTAACCGTGCTAGCTGATAACTCCGTGATGAAAAGGGGATCCAAGACGTTCCGTGAAGAAAGGAAAAAGAGAAGAGACTATGTACAAGCGAGATGTCGAATCTCCACCTACAAGGGTCATATGACTTTCGCGTCACGTGACTAGTGTCAAGCCTAAGTACTCAACAGCATCATCAGCATGGTGAGGATGCTGTGTCACGGTGTAGCACAGAGGGATAAACGGGTATAAAACTAAAAATTACGCTAGGATCGAAAAATTACAAGGCTGCGTGACAGCGCTAATCGCCCTATGTCTTTCGGGACTTACGACACATTTTGCATCAATAAGTCGAACAATACTGAGCTCTCAGAAGTAATCAATTCTATGTTTCGATGGTATCGCAACGCGGATATATGCTATGTATATCTCTCTGACGAACCGTCTTTGCAACCTTGGGAAGAAGCATTCTCAAGATGTCGATGGTTTACCCAAGGCTGGACACTTCAAGAGCTTCTTGCTCCGCCGCAAGTTGATTTCTTCTGGTCACACGGCAAGAAACTCGGCAACAAGGTCAGTTTAGAGAGACTGCTTCAGGAAATCACAGGTATCCCAGCTCGGGCTCTCCAAGGAACGCCGCTATCTGAATTCAGCGTCGAGGAGCAACTAGCATGGGCAACAAACCGGCAGACTAAGCGCGAAGAAGACAGGGCTTATTCATTGTTGGGACTTTCGATATTCACATGCCCCTCATATATGGCGAAGGGGTGACGGGTGCATTTCTTCGGCTTCGGGATGAAATTGACAAGAGAACTCACCCTGGACAGCATTGTAAGTGCATAAAAATGACCCTTTCGTGGGGGCGCTGTAATGGAGATAGGTTACTAACTAGAAGCGCATAACCAGGCAGCCTACTCGATCAGTTACGGTACACTGACGAAGCGGCCTTCAATTCATCTACAAAGCAACATGATCCCCTTTGCCTTCCTAATACTCGTGTTGACCTCCTTCAAGAAATATACAACTGGGGTAGTGGACAAGACGAGCGGTTGATATTCTGGCTAAACGGCTTAGCAGGCACAGGAAAATCTACGATTGCCCGGGCAGTCGCACGGACATACTTCAACAAGAAGCTTTTCGGCGCGAGCTTCTTCTTTTCACGTGGTGGTGGAGATGTTGGCCACGTAGGCAAATTCTTCACCACTATATCGAAGCAGCTTGCGAATAGCATACCTACTCTTCACCAGCACATCTGCAATGCTATTAAAGCCCGGGGCGATATCGCTAAGTTGTCATCCCAGGATCAATGGCGCCATCTAGTCCTTGGTCCTCTTTCGAGACTGGCCAACAATTTATGTCCCCCTATGTTTACTGTTGGAATTGATGCACTTGACGAGTGTGATAATGAGAACGATATTCGGACCCTTTTACATCTCTTGGCAGAAGATCGATTCCTAGATAGAGCCCAGCTGCGAATCTTTCTAACGAGCAGACCTGAGGTTCCGATTCGATATGGGCTGTACCCGATGCCAGATCCAGCACACCGAGACTACGGACACCGAGACTACGTACTCCACAATATATCACCACCAATCATAGACCAAGACATCTATACCTTCCTAGAAGATAGTCTCAAGCGCATCGGATATGAATGCTCTTTAAATGTTGGCTGGCCGGGCGAAGGAGTTATTAAATCTCTAGTTAAAATGGCAAGTGGGTTGTTGATCTGGGCTGCAACTGCTTGTCGTTTTATCCGCGAAGGAAAGAAATTCGCAACTAGAAGACCTAGCACTATTCTCACAAGCAGCCGCAGTGCTGTCACTGCGCCGGAGAAATACCTCGATCAAATCTATATCACTGTCCTCAAGCACTCCATCTTCCCAGATTACACAAATGAGGAGAAAGAGGAGGTATACCATATGTTAAGAGAGATTCTTGGAAGCACGGCGCTTCTCTTCTCACCGCTCTCTGCATGCGCTTTAAGTAGGCTGCTTGTCATCACAAAGAAGGATATTTACCAGACATTGGACGATCAGCACTCTGTTTTAGATGTTCCAAAGAGTGATAATCAGCCTCTTCGTCTTCACCATCCTTCATTTCGCGACTTCCTTCTCAGCCACAAACGATGTGAGGACCAGAACTTCTGGATACATGAGAAGCAAGCACACCAAACGCTAGCTCGTAGCTGCATACGGCTTATGTCAGCTTCCCTTAAGCAAAACATCTGTGGCTTAAATAGTCCCCGTGAACGTACGTGCAACCGAAGTTGACAGCAGTGTAGACCAATGTCTTCCTCCGGAAATTCATTATGGATGTCTATACTAGATACAACACCTTCAGAAGAGTAGTGCTCAGTTGCGTGATAATGATCTGGTGCATTAGTTCTTAAAAGAACATCTTCTTCACTAGCTTGAAGCACTTGGCTGGATGGGGAAGATTTCTGAAGGAATTCATGCAATATCTTCCTTAGAGAAGATAATAATGTAAGCAAGCTTCAATTATTGCAGTCCATATTGCGAATACATAGACCAGGCATAGGAGTGCCCTCAACTGTCTAAATATGCCCATGATATAAAATGGTTCATACTCTACAACCGACTAGCGATTGCAATCGCTCCCCTGCAGATATACTGTAGTGCACTTATATTTACGCCAGAGATGAGCATAGTAAGAAAACAGTTTTCCTATTGCATACCTCGGTGGATACGAAGATCACCAAAGGTGGAAAGAGATTGGACTGCGGCACTCCAGACGCTTGAGGGCCCTAGCAGTTCGGTCTCCTCGGTGGCCTTCTCTCACAACTCGACCTGGCTGGCATCGGGGTCGTATGACAACACTGTCAGGATCTGGGATGTGAGCAACGGCGAGTGCCTCCAGACGCTCGAGGGTCATAGTAGCTCGGTCTCCTCGGTGACCTTCTCTCACGACTCGACCCGGCTGGCATCGGAGTCGAACGACAACACGGTCAAGATCTGGGATGCAAGCAGCAGCGAGTGCCTCCAGACGCTCGAGGGCCATACCGGTTTGGTCTCCTCGGTGGCCTTCTCTCACGACTCGACCCGACTGGCGTCGGGGTCGGGTGACTGCGCGGTCAAGATCTGGGATGTGAGCAGCGGCGACTACCTACAGACGCTCAAGGGCCATAGCAGTTCGGTCTATTCGGTGGCATTCTCTCACGACTCGGCCCGGCTGGCGTCGGGGTCGTACGACAACACGGTCAAGGTCTGGGATGCAAGCAGCGGCGAGTGCCTCCAGACACTCGATGGCCATAGCCGTCCTGTCTCCTTGGTTACCTTCTCTCACAACTCAATCTGGTTGGCGTCAGGGTTGTACAACAATACGGTCAAAATCTGGGATGCGAGCAGCGGCGAGTGCCTCCAGACACTTGAAGGCCATAGCGACTGGGTCTCCTCGGTGGCCTTCTCTCACGACTCTACCCGGCTGGTATCAGGGTCGTACGACAACACGGTCAAGATCCGGGATGCAAGCAACGGCGAGTGCCTCCAGACGCTCGACGGCGATAGCAGTTCGGTCTCTTTGGTAGCCTTCTCTCATGACTCGACCCGGCTGGCGTCGGGGCCGGGCGATTACACGGTCAATCAAGGCCTAGCTGTAAGTACAAATGGGGTATGGATAACATATAATTTAGAGAACCTATTATGGATGCCCTCAGGGTTTCGGCCGTTACGTTTCATAGTATCAGAGAAGGTGATTGGTATTGGTACTACAGGTGGAAAGGTGTGGACATGTCATTTTGAGCGTAACACATCCTAAGGCATTGGAATATTTATATCATCATTACTATGCTACGTTTCTATTCTCTCTATTTCAGAGAGGATCAGGGATCAGCATGGATATATAGCTCGCCAAACTACCACAGCGAAATTTCGAGCATACCCTGGATCAGGTAATCAGATGTCCATGTATAGAATTACGTGTTAGGTAATATCTGCCACATGAGCCTGACTAGAGGCACAGTAGAAAAAAGCCTTGATCACGCTAGTAGGGAGGACAGTCAACCCGCTCTGGACAGAATCCTGTGGTAGTGTAGAAGATGGGACTTGGGGATGGTACGAACGGTTTAAATAGCAGTTAGAGTACAGTACAGTGTCACGACATGCCACTAACCAGCCAGTCGGCTCGCACAGTAATCACCATTGTGGCTGAATCGTGTGAGCTTGATCAACGGGGAGATACTAACTTTCGCTTCTGAATCGTAGGATAGACTTAATATGGAAAAGCTTATCTTGAGCTTTTCATGATCCATACAGGATAACATCTGGACTGTACACAGTGCTGCGAGTTTTTGTATTGCATAACAATACCGCTATGTCCGCTTTTGTCGCTATGGCTTACTGAATTTACCGCCCCTGTAGCTGACATGCGTCTGGCACAGCGTACGTAGCAAATAGTAGCCTAGTAAGAATTTATAAAGAAGTACATGCTCCTCAGAAAGTACTATCTCAAGCTCAAGCAAGCAAAAAGACGAAATAGATATGTTATGCCAGGAGTAGTATTGCTCAGTTTAAGCGAGCTGAGCACAAAATAACTAGCAAGACAAGAAACTGTATGTGATTTTTATATGTAAGCTGTAATATAGATTAACTGCTACTTGCGTATAACCCTGCTAACATTTCATTGATGCATTAATGTACAGGTAGGTTAAAGTTGATGCAAGGTTAGGGTACCTTTTCTTTCTTTCGGCACGCAGGGGTCTTTGGCTACTCGAGGGGGAAGGTTAGAATAACACATGCATCGCAGTCATGCCCAAAGGGACAATGGCCCTTTCAACAGAGTCATAGGTCATCTCTTCTTAGACTAAGACTGCAAAAGTCAGCCATTCTTCCCGATGAGCACCCCAAGAAATATTTCCTCAAAATACATATCCAGTCCCGCTCAGCTAACACCTAAGACATTACTACTGTAACTAAAACTGAAACGTTGGTGTGTACAGCATAGTGTGGAACAGGCAAGACTGTCATGCCATTGCCTCAGGCGAATTTCACTCCGCATCCGCCATCGACACGGTCGTCCCTGGGTTCTGCATGAAGCCGGTTGGAAGCGGCCAGTATCCCATCAACGTGGAAACCCGCAACTCTATTTCCCAGGTATCTTTCTTCTTGATAGATTTCTAGGATATGGATTTCTCCAGGGTTCCGGGTCCAGACCAATTCACCGCGAGGCTAGCGCATCATCACAAGAGTAGATCCTCGCCGAATGGAATGCTTGGATTTCAACATCCACTACGATCGGGAAATTAGAACGTACAGTGAGATGGAACCTCGCTGGCCGGATGCTTTCGCACACCAGCTCAAGGACAGCGTTTCCATCAGGAAGTAGTACGATTCGACTCAGGCTTTCTAGACAAGTTACGTCTCACTTATCATATACTTTTGTTTGCTTCACCTAACAGTAGGGGTTAATATAATTAAGTTATAGTTTAATTAAAGCTGCTTATACTTCTTAACTTTTTACTAAAAGTTACAACATAACTGTTAAAGCTTTTAGAGTAGCAAAGTCCCCTTTACTTTTAATATAGCACATAAGGTTATTTAATTTACTAAAAATAACCTTATAACATAGCTAGTTCTTCTAGAGTTATAAAGCTTTAATTATAAAGCCTAAGAGATAAGTATAGTTATAAGTAACTGTTCTTTTCCCTTTACTAAAGGCTCTGTGCTATCTTTTTATACAAGAGACTGTTATCTTTTGCTATAATAAAGTTGTCTAAGGTTGTTGTAGTATAGGGCAAGCTCTAAGGCTACACTAACACGTAAATAGTGGCACAAACACGCTCCCCTAGCCCTCACGCGCGTTAGAGACTGCAACCTTAAAAAAGTCTACCTTAATTATATACTACTTACTTTTAAGCCTTATTAATTAAATTGTAATAGTTAAAAATGTAGTTACGTTTGTTTACCTCACGTGATTGTAGGTGGAGCAAAAGTATCAATTATACTACTTCCTGTTGGAAACGCTGCTCAAGGACGTTATTCAATACATTAATGAAGCAAATAACACGCGGTCTGAATACAGCCCCGCTTACATCCAGTTGATCAATATTATCATACTTCGGCTCTTGCGGTGCTGCAGTCCAACGGCTGGAGTATCATGCCCGCGACAGCCCGCGGGGATTTCTGGGCAAGGAATGTGGGCGTTGATAACCAGATCGGGGAGACAGTTATCTTCGATCCAGGATGCAGCTGCGGGCATGATGAGATGGAATTTAGGATTTGGATGTGTCGCGTATGCTGAGAGCCTTGGCTGGGGCTCGGAGCCTGGGGCGCGGCTCGGGATCTGGAGATAGTATGTTCCGAAGCTCGGTGTATATAAGGAGAGCCTTCAACTCTCCTAGATAGCAGAGTCACTTCATCCGATCTTCTGAACAGCTACTGCCAGGCTATTTTATCCTCCACAGGATGTGTGAGTGGGTGAATTCAATTTAATGACCTCGTGTGCTTGCGGCTTTATTAACGTTTTGTCGAACCCCTAGAGCCCGTGGATGAGTGGGATGATAAAAATAGGCGTTATGGTGATTTTCTGAATTTGACAGATTCGGCGGGACACCCAAGGAGTAGGTCGAGGGAACTATGAGTATGACTTTGCGTTAAAAGGCTAAATCCCAATGGGATATTATAGAGCGTATAATGATATCTTGTATCTCTGCGAGCAGCATGGACCCTTGAATAGTCTGGAAAATTAGACTCTAGAGAAGGAAATATGTGTGCAGCATCTATGTGCCTGTTGCAGTTGACCAGTTATCGTGAATGTGGGTACCTTATGTACGTGCTGAGATTGTGGGCTTGAGCTTGATCTCCAAGAATTTGAGCATTAGTTGGAAATGAAAGCTTGAGGTAGAACTTCCCTCCCCATTGAGAATGTGGTCCGACTCCTGTGTCTATAGCGAGGTAATTTGAACGCGTAAGCATGTACCACACGCTCCTCTCTCTGTACATGGGTGATCAAAATACGGCTTGTGAGGGTTTGTGGACTGAGAAAAGTTTCGACGGTGATGGCCTTGGCTGGCTTCAGCGAAGTGCGTAGGCGCGTTGCTGGATTAAGATGCGGATCGAAGCCAGTTTAACGTTGATGAGGTACAAACCTTAAAGTGAGGGGAGCCATCTTGATAGGAAGGGTTAGGTCGAATGTAGGTAGTTGTTGCAGATTGGCCGTTTGAAATCGTCCCGAGAGATAGAAAATAGTGCAGACGGTGCGACAGAGGCGTATTGAATGTCGTTGAGACAGAAAGATTAATGGAAACTACAGCCGCACCTCGCTTAGCGAACTGATAGGTAATAAATAACTACAGCACGTTACCATGTAACGTGAAACATGACTAGGGTGACGTCTGTCTGTTAAACCTATTGCTGGAATGAGGGAGAGCATTAGTAGGATGCAGAATTGTGTCTTGAATCCTCTCCTGTCATGTTCTACGTTAAGTAACAAGATGCAGTAGAAGGGATTAGAAAAGACTGATGAATAAGTAAACAGATTGTCCACCAGAGAACGTAGGGGCTGAAACGGAAAGTACATGGAGAATGAAAAGAAAGCATGAGAGCATCCATGTGCGGGGAATATATTGAGACCAACGGACTGTGGTGTCGACTTGGGAGGAACAGAGCGGAGCACAAAGATTCGAACATGAGAAAGAGTCGAACATCGAGGTACAAAATTGTTCAAATATAACGCTACCTCCCGTATATTTATTTCGAAATTTTCGAGAGGGCTCTCAAAGAAGAAAATGGTGACAATAAGTAGAGGAAGACCAACATAAGAGACACTGTCAATCCTCCAGAGAAGACATTCAATAGGGGTAGGAAGTATAGCGTTCCAGCCGATAATATGAGGCGTGCTGAAGAGAATACAAGATATCAGAGAGAAAAACATGTGTCCGATACCTTCCCGTACTGTCTCGCCTACCTGGCGTTGGCAATGCGAATCTATCTTTCAAGACTTCTGCTTTCCATGTTGAACCTTTGGCTATGACCCACTTATTACCTCTAACGAAGGAAGGACATGACTGCAGAATAGCCAGAACCTGAAAGTGGAAGTGCTTATACAACCAGAAAGCGTAGACCACAAGGGCCAGCTGACTTAAACAAGAGTAAAGAGCCCTAGTTAGGGTGGTGATGAGAAGATGGGATGCAGTCTACCGACTACATGAATTAAAACCTAGGTAATTTGCAGAAACGAGGTTATCCTGCTGAACCAGTTTGACTTGCTCTTGTCCTCGATTTCTTTGAGGCATAGCTTCTGGATATCGAAACTGTCATTTCGAGGAAATGGCGTACACGATCTGGAGGAAGGATTATTGTCTCCAGTTTTATCTTTGGTCATGAGGTCAACCATTATGATGAGATGGCTGATTGAGTCATGCCATTGGACTTTCTACTATGCGTTAGGTCAATTGTGGCTATTTGGGGAGTGAGAACCCAGCAATTGTTGGCCTATTTGGCGATACACGTCGCTAATATGTGGTCTTTTGATGCCACCGAGGCAATGTATTCAGGAGCGAGTAGAGCTACTACTATCCACTTTAGTTTCCGAAGGAAGAGGGACATTTTTGAATATTTGGGCCCGGGCACATTTAAGTGGAGGGCATTCCACGTGTTGATGACAATCGTGGAAATACAACTGAGCACAAGAGACGTTGTGCCGCGCGTGGTGGGTCCCGAAACCCACCCGAGATTCCCATGTGCGTCCATAATGTTCACCACAAGCGCGACGGATGAGGCTGAACGAGGTCGAGTGTCGCAGGACTCCGACGGATCACGGCGGCTGGCCTGAGAAGCCGCTGAGTGGCTTGCGGTTGGATTTCTCCCGAGAATAACCAGATGAGGAGGCAGACAGACAAGCATATGACTTTCAAGACAGAGTTAACGAGAGCAGGACACGCGAGAGAGGAAGGTTTAATGTGACAACGCATCGTGACAGAAGGCTGAGGAGTTGGCAGGCTGAGTGGCTCCTGGCACGCCTCCCTCTGCCAGCCGCAAAGCAAAGCAAAGTAAACCAAGCAACGGGCGGAACTCAGGGACAGGGACAGGAACAGGCGAGTGAATATATCTTGTCGCAACCTCCTTGCAACCCGAACGAATTGTTCACGACGAACAACAGCGCCGGGAAAGGCCAATTTGGGCTCAGTGAATGTGGAAGTGCGGAGGCAGAGCCGTGATGATGCTCTGGATGTGCGCCGAGGAGACTAAAAATAGGTGTTGAGCGGCGAGGGTGGCGTTGCCTTCCCCGGCAACTAAGCCCAAACCTGCCCGTCGTTCTTGCCCCTGTCCGCTGTTTTCTGGCTCTCCACCTCCCAACCAAACACTCTCACCACCAACCTCTCTTCACTTCACCCACCCCCTTCGCTACCGCCTGCTAACTTCTTTCTCCTTCATCAGTCGCTCGTTTTAAACGGAGGAGACCAGCTCGCAATTATCACCGGCTGTCGCGTTGTTGTTGATAGCTCTTTTTGTACCGCCAAAACACGCCGTGCGAAGCCTTACACGACACCCGAGAGTGCGATTCACAGCTCGTTTCTCCGCCTCGCAGGCTCCGAAGAAGGCATCTGCGACCTGCAATTCACTTCGCAACCGCTATTGTCTGCCCACCACCTCGCAATGAGGCCCACCCAGCTGCTCGCGGCCGTCGTCGCCCTGTCGTCGCTCTCTGCGGCGTGGCCTGAGGCTTTTCATAATGCGAATGCACTGGCTGATGTGCGTGAGGCCCTGTATGGACGACAGGACAGTGAGTATCTCCTGCTACAATATCCTCGGCAACACCCCTGACAGTATTTCCTTCCAGACTCAGGTTCCTCCAAGCCCACTGCCACCGACGATGCCAAGTCGACCGGCGACTCGCGGCCCTCGAACAGCGATGCCAGCCAGACGGCCGAATCGACAGCCAAAGAAACAGGCAAGCAATCCGCATCTGGTTCAGACTCACAGAGCTCTGGCAAGGTCACTGGCTCCATCACCAGCTCAGCAAAAAGCACAGCAACCAAATCCACCAAATCAAGCTCCATCGATCCCCGATCGCCTGCCGGTGCTGTCTCCATGGTGACCCCATCCGCCCTGGCTGGTTCCCAGTTCTACAAGATCGGAGATTGGGTAACGTTTGCGTGGAACTACACCAACCTTCTTGTAACGCCTGCCGCTGTTGACGTGCTTGCAACATGCACCGCAAACCAGGCCACATATACACTCGCTGTGAACATGACGGTGCACGAGACAGGCCGAGTACTGTGGGATACCGGCGCCTACCAGAGTAGTGCAACTGTGCCCTTGCTAACCGAAACGTATACCCTGCTCATCTACGATGCCGAATCCAGCGTCAGCGCGACGGCGAAGCCGGGCTACCTCGGTGTTTTTAATCAATTCCAATTCGGCATGTATACACCGCAGCCATACACGCCATGGGCTGGTAAGCTACCCCTCCCCCCTTCTCCCCTCGGTCACAAGCTAACATACGTTCCAGACTACAAATGCTCAACTTGCAACTCCGCCCTCTCCTCCCTCGAACGCATGACGCTCAAAGCCCTCCTCTTCACTACTGGCACAACTATCGCTTCACTCCTCTACTTCACCTATAGCTTCGGGATGTGGTAAACGCACCCATCAATCTACTTATCACAGCCCCTTTCCCTACCCTCCGGCTCGACTTCGGATCGAATTTGCATACAACCCGGCGTTCCTTACGTTTCAACCATGTTCATATATTCACTCCTTAGTTATATCATAAAAAGATGGAATGGTGGCGCTGTTGGAGCAAAACAGCTTGGTGAGAGATACATGGGAGGGAGTCTTACGGCGTTTTGGGTGTCGTTGGCCAGGGCATCTTTGCATGCCCTGTGTTTGTGGTTTTGCCATCGATCTTGGTTCCCATGGGAGTTTCGGGTATTAGCATGGATAAGACAGGTAATATTTGGAAGATGCGTGAGAAGGAAGAAAGTGAAATCGAAGTCGTTTGCAAAGATGCTGTGGTGGAATCGTAATATCTACTTATTGGAGAGCAAATCACACACGATGTCACGAAGTGAGATACGAAGCAAGCAAGTAGGCAAGCAAGCAAGGCAGAGTTATTAATATGATAGGATAGGATAGGGTAGGTTACTATAGTGAGCCTTCAAATAGCAAGTTTTAATAAGTCTTTTTTCAATTGTTTTTCTACGACGGGGAGTGAATTTGTTTGATGAGACAAACAAACCAACATTTCTACATATCAGTCCGTGAAGTATTCGATGCAGGGTATGCTTGGCGAGAATGTGAAAAGTGTGGTGGTATCTCAGGGAAATGGAACAGAAGCGCGGTACTCGATTCATGCACCCATCCAATGCTATGTGCAAAGACCTCCTCTCCATCATGTAACTGGAGCCTTCTTCAAAATTGTGGCGAAGGCCGCAAGATTGCGCCTCCCTTCCCCAAGAATGATGCTGGTATCTATCAACCGACTTAATCATGCGCCTAAGTTCGAGCCCTTCTAGCACCTCCAACCTGTCCAACGTTCAAATCCCTCCATTCCTCCTTCAACACCCACCGTCCCCTCCCACCACCACCTCTTGCACTCCTCTGCGTACGCTCCAGCCGCGCAATTGTCCTCAACATCTCACGAAACTCGTCGCTACGTCCTGGAACCCCTCGGCAATATCGGTCGAAATGATCAACTAGCATCTGCGTTGGAACAGTGCCACCATGCGTGAGCATGAAGTCACGGATCATTTCTAGCATTTGTTTACCGCGGGGTGTGGGAGTGCCGGAACGGGACATGCTGGTCGTGCCGGGGGTGGAAACTCTCGAGTTCGATGTGAATCTATTGGGATCGGTTCGGGCCTGTCGGGCTGCGAGGTTGGATAGGATACTGCTTGAAGAAGGACCCCCTCGTGCTGAGAGCGCGCCTCCACGACCTCCTCTACCGCTACTACTAAAGCTGTCCCCGCGGGGGCGATGTTGCTGCGGACGTCCTGCTTCGCCATATGTTCCAGTCCAAGTCGGTACCCCAATAGGCACATTCATAGCTTCCTCCCTCGCCCGTCTCAGTTGCTCAGCAGCTTCCGCGGCTGCACGTTTAGCTTCTCGCTGGATGAACGCCGGGTCGACCTGGACTTTTCGTTTGCGGCCCGAAGCCGTCGAATTCATGATTGCATCGTGTTCGAGCGCCGAGTGCACGCCCGAGCGAGCGAAGATTGTGGAGAGAAGACGTTCGTCGGATTTTTCTGAGTCTTCTGCTCCATTCTGTTTATCCTCGTCCTCATCCTCGCCAGGGGCTTGGAATTTCTCGGTGTGGTGGATGCCGACGACGGTTGCGAGATCCTCTTGGGCTGTTGCATTGCTGACGCTGACGGGCTGCTTGCCTTTTCCATTTGGAGAGTCGGATGGAGGGTTTGGCATAGCGTTGTGGTTTAAAGTTGGCTCGTTTTTGAATTTGACTTCTGAGCCGCGGAATAAGGTAGCGGTCTCGGTTTCCTCAGCATCGGTGCCAAATGAGAATAGGTCGTGCAGATCGCTCATCTGGAACGTCTGGCGCTGCTTTGGGTCTTTCAAGACCTTGTTAGTGAGGAATTGCTTGAAGATTTGCCGATGATAGATCTTCTCTTCAATCGTTCCGGCGGTCATGAGACGGTATATTTCAACCTCTCGTTTCTGCCCAAGACGCCACGATCGCTCGCGGGCCTGGATGTCAGTCGATGGATTCCAGTCAGGATCGTAGATGATGACACGGTTGGCGCCGGTCAAGTTTACACCGAGACCGCCAACCTTCGTCGTAAGAAGAAACACGTGAAGATCTGGGTCGTTGTTGAATTCATCGACCATGCTCTGTCGATTCTTGATAGGCGTCTCTCCGTCCATACGGCGGTAATTGAAGCTAGGGAGATTCTTGATAAACTTCTCCAGAATGTCAAGCATAATTCGGTGCTGAGCGAAGAGAAGAGTCTTATGACCACCCTTCTTCCACATCTCCAACAGAGCCTTTACAACCTGCATCTTGCCTGACTTGCTTCCCGCGCCATAGTTGTATGTTGGATCCTTCGACAGCGTCTTATGTTGAGTGAGATCAGGGTGATTGCATACCTTACGCAGGTAATCGATACCGAACAACATCTGACGCCTGCCATCAATAATCGACTTCATGTCGCTCGAGTTCAAGAACATTTCATAAGCCTGGCGCTGTTGCCGAGTCAGCTTGCAGAAAAGCACTCGCTCAGTCTTTTCGGGCAGATCGGCTGCAACATCGGCCTTGAAGCGTTGCAGAAGATAAGGGCTAATGGCATCACGAAGCGTCTCAGCTGTTCGCATGCCGGTCTCAACTTCGAGGTTCGAGGCGTTAGCGTATCCACCCCGTTTGATTGGGAACTCGAATTGAGCTCGGAAGTTAACAAGAGTTCCAAGACGCATTGGAAAGACAAAGTCAAATAGAGACCAGAGCTCGGTAAGATTGTTCTGCATCGGAGTGCCGGAGAGGATAATGCGGTTGGGTGTTCGAAGCTCCTTGCAGTGAATGGTGATGGAAGTGTTAGGATTCCGAATCTTGTGCCCTTCATCTAAGAAGGCGCACTCCCACTCCGTTGGGATGAGGAACTCGGCGTATGTTTGAAGGCCAGAATAGGTAGTCACGAGGACATGACCGTCTCGCTTCACCTTCTCCACGATCTTTTTTGCGGCCTTTCCAGCTTTGGTCAGAGTGGTATCGTAGTGGCCGTAATCACGTAGTTCCATCTCTTGTTCCATACGCTCCTCACGGCTCGTGTCGAGCATTCCACTACCGGACGTGTGCAAGATCGAGACACGTAGCGCTGGCCACCAGGTGTGGAACTCGTTAACCCATTGCTTCATGACGGTGGCCGGACAAACAACGATGACGGGTTTGCCGAGCTTCTTTGAGTAATGCAATCCAGCGATGAAAGATATTGCTTGGATAGTCTTGCCGAGTCCCATTTCATCACCAACGATTCCTCCGACTCCCTGAGCGTGTAGCTCGCAGAGCCACTCTACGCCAGTCTTCTGGTAGTCGAACAGCGCAGGGAAAATGTCGCCGGGAATACGAAACCCACCATCAAACTCTACATCAAGCTCGGTCGGATGAGGCTTGTGGAATTCTTCGTCTTCTTCGTCTTCATCAACATTGACGCCTTGCCGCTCCCTCGCTCTCCTCCGCGCAGCTGAGCGATTCTCCGTCCATGCTTGTATGCGACTCTGGTAGACTTTTTCATTGCCATCGTCAATGCCGGCCAAGTCCTCCACTTCCTTCCCGGTCACTTTCTCAGCCTTCGCTATCTTCTTGTTGGTCCGTCTGCTGCCAGCTTTACGCTTACGAGCGGAAGGCTCTTTGTCATACTCGTCGTCACCGGAAAGCTGATCAGAGTCATGTTCGGAGTCGCCCAATGCTGCGAGCTCACGGTCATCCATGCCGGGCACAAATGCATCTTCCGAATCCGCGGTGGGACTCTCGGTTGAACTACTTTCGTCCCGACCTGGTGTGATACGTCGACGTTTCGTTGGACGGGATGGAGGACTCAGGGCTTCTGAACTAGATCTTGAGTCACGAAACCCGGGTTTCATCAGATTGCGATGCGACACAGGTCCTTTGGGCTTGTCATATAGCTGTTCCTCGACTAGATTCTCCACCTCTGCATCGAGCATGACTTCACTAAGACTTGAAGGTGCTCCCCTATGGGCTTGTGCAAGCTTTGAGAATGGAGTAATCTTTCCAGTGCGGATCAAAAAGTCCCGCCGGCTCTCGTTGGGGAGAGGATGGTTGATACCACCCATCGCAATGTCCTCTCCTCCTAGTTGTGACTTGTGCCGGTCATTGATGCGCTGCTGAATAGAATCTAGCTCCTCATCGAACTCGTCAATCTTCTTCTGGTATTGGGTGATCTCTCCCCGAATCTTGAGCTTAGCGGACTCGACGGCAGGCATTACCAGACGACTCCGTAGCTTGCTGATTGCCGCTTGGCAACGCCTGATCTCAGCCTCAGTCTTGTTCATACGCTTCTTGTCCCGTTCATCTGCCTGCTCCGTGAGCATCTGGTCCGCTTGTCGGCTGATGTCTCGTTCCAGGTCATCTTGATCCCGAGTACCCGTTGTTAAGAACTTGATGCGAGTCTCTTCATCAGCATCTTCATCGAATTCCGAGTCCAGATCTGGCGCGACGATTTCTGGAGTAGTCTGCACATTTCTGGAGGGTGAGTCTACATTATGCTTTAACTGGGAAGTGTTTGGGGGGGAAGCCGAGTCGGTGGCTGTGCCGTCGTCGGTCAAGGGAAGCATCACTACCCCCAAAGCCTTTGGAAACAGGTTGGTGAAGAGTGATTGCGAGAAATCTGCGTGATGTGTGGGTGTGGTGAACGAAAGGATGAAAGACGCTTTGCGGAAGAACGAATGGCCGAAGCAACGGCTCCACAATTCAAGACAAGAAGTCGGATTGTTGAGGGCTCTGTTACAGAGAGGCAAGCATGAAAGAGTTCAAGGCGGGTGCGGGGCACTGGGGTAAAAACGAGGAGGATCCATGAGTAAACTTTGACTCTCCAGGCAGTGAAGTTGAAGTGAAGTGCATGGCGTCATTGGACAGCGACGCGCCAAGGCCGGGATTTTGCCGCTCTAGTCACCTGTCCACGCGCTATCACGCCTCACAACCTCAAACACCCTGCCATCAACGCATTTCGCCCACCTTCACAGTCCACTGCATCTCATAGAAATACTCGAATCTCTGATCCTAAATTCACACGTCTGTTTTTGCGCAGAGAACAGACCCGTTTGCTTCTGAGAGTCGAAGATTGGATACTACATAACCTCCCTCTGTTTAGGCTCGGAAGAAAACTTTTCGCTCCGGTCGCCTCCAAATAGGCGACATGAAGACGGCTTCCAAAACATCGCTCAGACGACCAAGGTCAACCTAGAGCCATGACCGAACCTAGACGCCTATCGTATCCATGCATAAACTCTAAAGGGTAGTAGTAGTTGGAGAATAGATTTCGTTGCCCTAGTTGAGCCTAAAACTTGATTTGTACTTCGATTTTTCCAAGAGCCTAGTATTGAGCCTTCAAAGACCATGTGCATGCCGAGGATACATCCGATTTCAAACTGCCATCGGCCGGATGGGTATAAATTGGACTTGGGGCATCCAGTCAGAGTCGAGTCGAACAGGGAGTAAGCCCATTATTGATGTCTGTCAAGTGCATTCAGGGTAGGAACACGAAAATTTTAGCAAACTGAATTTTTGTATGCACACAAGAATAAATCTTGGATCTTTGTAGGTAAGAAAAAGGTTATACATGTTGAATGGGCTCTTTGAGCTAGCTGCTTATGGTATGAGCACTTAAGTAGCAAGAGTAAGAGTAGTGTACGGTGTGCATAGCGTACGGAGTAGGTAGGGTGGGCAACAGATTTCTGGTCATTGCCTGTCTTCTCTCTTGCGTACGGAGGAAAAGGGGAATATCTACATGTTCGCGCACGGAGGTTCGCGCACGAGCATCATGTGACATAGTTACGTGATCCTTCTCGCGCGATAACTAGTATCCAGACTGTAGCGCTGCTGCTGCGTACGGACAATACAAGATATACATGGAATCTTCTAATATCTTAAAGGCTGTATTTGCTAGTGTTGTAGCGGGCGCAAATACAAAAGTGTGATAATTACAGGTGAGAATCTGGCCCCCTTCAGTCCAAGCACTATATCAAGCCTCGGAATGGGCTCTGTGTCGCTGAGTAAATATAATGGTGAGCAACTGCTCATCGAGGTCGTCGAAGAAAAAGCGAAATGGCTTAAACACCATACATTCTTGCGATATCCTGCGGATAAGTGGAAGAAAAATGGATACTCCATAATGACATGGGGTCAATTTGCTGATGCCATCAACAAAGTAGCGCACTGGCTAGATCAGCAGCTTGGAAAGTCAATGGATAATGAGGCTGTTGCATATCTTGGACCTTCGAACGCAAGATATTCTATTATTCTCCCGGCTGCAATCAAAACGAATAGAAAGGTATGTTGTTACCCCCATACTTCACCTCACTAAAACTGAGCTAGTGTACAGATCCTGATTCCGGACGGCCGTGTGACGAAGGAAGGCATCAAAAATCTAATTGGCGAGAGCCAATGCAAGGCTTGGATCTATGCAGAAGATGATGAAAATCAGACGAAAGCACTCGGCATTAGTGACAGAGGCCCAAAATTGCTGACTTTCCCATCACTTGAATGGTGTTTGGACAGCGAGGGCCATGAACGATACCCATATGATAAAATATACGATCAGGCGAAGTTCGAAGAGATCTTATTCATACATACGTCGGGGACAACTAGTAAGAGATTCCAAGTGTTTCATCAGAACGAAAGGCTTACATGATCCCAGGTCTTCCTAAGCCAATTCGCCATATGAACGGATTTTACAGCAACTTCACAACTTACTACTATTTCTCCCGAAACACTGGCCTCGTGGCGTTGCGTACGACTCTTAGTTTGGAAAGACTATGCTAACCTCGTACCCTCCTCAATGGCTGGGGGCCTTCATGCGTACATCTTTGCACCAGCCTTTAATGGTACTTCAATCATTCCACCTCATGACGAGATTGGCATTTCGCCAGCCATTTTCAAGAAAATTATACAGCTCAACCCAGTTGACGGTATCCAATGTCCCCCACATGCGATCGCCCAACTCTACAATGATCCGGAAACTCAACCCCTCCTGAAATCTCTGAAATATATTATCTACCTGGGGGCGTCCCTTGGCCAAAGGATTAGAGACGACCTCTACGAGCTAGTCATTGAGTGACCAACTGACGGGACTCTAGTCTATCAATGCGCCTTCTTCAATGTCGCGTACAAGGATGTTGACAGAATTGAAACAAAGGAGCTATATTCCCCTGTGAGGGATCTGGATGGCATCACAAGATGAGTTTTCTCCGCTCGAAAGGACGACTTGACGAAGTTAGACTGGCTTGCTAAATTTCACGCCCAGGATATCAAAACTCGTATCAAACAACATCCCGATGTCCTAAATGTTATCGTTGGTGGAGAAGGACGGTCGGTGCCATATTTTATCATTGAATCTCGAGACGGTGTGCTCGATCGGAACTGCCTAGATTCGGTATTGGATGAACTGTATTCTGATGCGATTGTCCAGGCAAGCAAAGACGACATCAAGGAAATTAAGATTGCAAAAAAAGACTATGTTGATTGCGAATAAGGAAAAGCCATTCAAGTTGAGTGGAAAGTAGACCCTTCTGAGGAAAGAAATTGAGAAGGACTATGTGGCAGAAATTAAGGATGCGTATGAACGATTTGGGAAGGCGAAGAACAGATGAGGTGGAGTGGAAGGGACAAACATGTGCAAAATGGAAAGGGCTCTGACATACTAGCTATCCATGTCTTTATCTACTCTAAATCCACTCCAATTATCCATATTAGCACCACAGTCTCAACATCGCTCGCTATCGTTCCGCATTCATTTCACGCTAATATTTTACTTCTACAACTTCAATTGTCCGTGAACTAGCAGGCAACCCCATCGTCCGCGCTCAGGCTTACTCGTCATTTACGATGCTAGGTGTGTTGCGCTCTTCTTGTTTGTCTAGTGCGTCTCTTCACATCACTGAACATGACAGGAATCGAGTAGTACGCAATATTTCGCACCGTATTGGGATACCATTCACGTAACAGCCTCTCAGCTATCAAGCCCATTCTAGAACAAACGAGATCCGGCCCGAGAACTATCACCAGTAGCTTTCAACCTCACGAGCCCCTAAAGCACCATGGTTTCTAGTCTGAGTAAAAGAGAGGCATCACCTGCCGATGTAGCAATCGTATTCGTTATAATTGTCTCCACAATCCTTCTCCTCATCCTAATCATCTCGATATTCATTTTCAATGCCCGAGTCGAGTTCTCCCGAGAATTCTGGGACTATCTCCTCGACTGCCTGAAAACGGCCTGGAACTATATCAATGGGTTTTTCAAAGCATGCTGGCCCTGTAAGGACAATAACATGGACGACGATGGTAACCCTCTCGCCAACCAAGAAGCCAACGGTGGCGAATCGGGCAACGACGGTGAGCTAGATGAACCGCTTCCCGGATGCCTTGAAATCGAACTAGAACATGAAGGACATGGGTCAGTACAAAGACCTAATCATTGCAGCAGCCCCGGCCCTCACGATTATTACGCCACCCCTAGCCCAGATTCCTCCTGGAATGATGAAAATAGCATCGAGTGTATCGATCAAGATGCCGGCAGATCTACAAACACACATCGCCGTCCCCAAGGCCTTGCATCTGCGATGAAAGGTAGAAACACTTCATCACGGCACTTTCATTTATATCGTGGAACCGCATTACCAGGGAAGAGACAAATCAAATTTGCAGCCACGAAATCTCCACCCAAGAGTGGTCGCAACAGCGCCGCCGCTACAATCCGCCAGCCTCGTTCTGCTACCGCACCTCACAACACTTTGTCTGATTTCACAAACACTGATCTATCTTTTGGCGAACCCGATGCGCTTGGTGATTCAGATGGAGGTGTTCCGACTGCCTGTTATCGACGCATGAGCAATGACAGCGGCATTGGAACCATACCTATCAGCCGTCTCCAAGACGAAGTTGAAGTCGAACCGAGTTATTACCCAGAAGCCACGGAATTCCTAGAGAACGGGGGCTCCCCAACTGAGAGCACTCATTCAGCCGAGAGTTACGTATATCCGATTCCAGGTCGCCTCTTCGAATTCGGTCGTCTAAAATATGGGAAAGGTTTGAGAGCCTCAATTCATACACCGAAATTATTAATCGCGAGAGAGGCAATGCCGACAGTTCCTGCTCAGGCGGTTGCCGGGGGGGCTTTACTCACTATTATCTCAAGGAAAGATTCACGGTATTTTGAGGAGGGTGGCGGAGGGAGGCACCTACAGCCAACCGAAGAGACTCCATTATTGAGATCGAATAGGTTTATCGCGGCGCAGCGCGGAGATGGAGGATCTCAAGAAGAGCATACTTACTCCATGGCAGAGGACGTCTTCTATTAAAGATTAGCTTAAGGAAATGAGACAGGGCGTCTATCAGCTCTGTCGTCCAAAGCATTTTCTACCTAGGTTAGTCATGGACAGGTTAGTGGATAGTGGCCTTTCTGCCAAGGAAGTGACACTTGGTTGAGTTAGATCATGCAATGCGCAGCACTGAATAGATTTCTCCTTGTGACCAGAATATCTACCATCATTGTGTTATTGACGCACAAATGAAACCATTAGAAGTAGGCAGCAGATTACTCACCAGAGGGGAAATTTTTACACTAATGGAAGGAATCAAAGCAAGGGAGATTCAACCCAAATATATCCTTTTTAAAATGATCTCTAACCCTCGGATACCACTTCAGAAACAAACCTCAGTCAACGTAGACCTCAGATTCTCTCAGCAACCCTGACGACCTTCTGAGATAGAAAGCAAGACCTAAAGACTTGTAGGAAGGGGTTGGGTGTAAAATTGCCCGTGTGGCCCCTCGGGATCGAAGTCCAATCCACCAAGACCCAGCCCAACAAGCTTCTGATCGAAATGCTTGTTCACATATTCAGCCATCATATCAATACCTAGAAACGTGTTAATACCTCTCTAAATACCTCACTAAACAATGGACAACCTGAGAAGAGGATTAACTCACCACATCCCGCCCCTCCCGCGGTCCAAATCTCCGTCCCTTTCCCCTCTCCCTCCTCAACTACCCACCTCTGATCACACCACTCCACCCCAGGAAACATTTCCTTCGCTTTCCCCAACAACATCCTATTCGTCGTCGCCTTCCTCCCCTCTAATACCCCGCTCGCCGCTAACCACATCCCCCCGGTACAAGTCGTCATAACGACCTTCGCCTTGCCTTCCCCGCTCCCCACCGCCTCCCTTAAAAAGGTCAAACTGTCCGGATGCACTTTCGACGGGTCTGGGCCTCCAATCAGGATAACATCAAGGTCTCGGGGAGCAGTTGCATATGTGTGCGTGGGATTGACGGACGTTTCGGGGGTCATGGAAGCTGGGGATAGGGTGGAGGAGATGTAGAGGAATTCCATGGGGGTGGCGAGGGGGAGCATGGGGGTGAGTTCGGGGACGAGTGAGCAGACGGTTTGCATGTTTTTGACGGAGAGGTTGCCGATAATGTCGAGGCCGACGAGATCGGCCATTTGGACGTCTTCGTGGAAGACACCGATGCGGAGGGGACGTTGGGGGGTGGGGTCGGACGCCATTGTTGATGAGTGAACTTAATTAATAGTAGAACAGACAATAGAGAATGGTGTATGAAGTGTTCAGAATGGAGACGAGTTTCTGGTGTCGATTTTGCAGCTAAGTCAGGTCCCTTTTATAACATCCACTGTGGCCCCCAATTTTGCGAGAAGGAACATCCGTTCCGTACCAGCTCTCTCCGGGCCACATAACTCTGACACACAGCTTGAAAGGAGCTCAATAATGCTTTGCCAATTGTAGGTATTCCAACCAATAAGGACGACATAAATCTGGCTGCCTTAGATATCGGGAATTGGAGATCGGCACGGAAGCACACTGACTTCCGTCCCGGCCGATGGACCCCCAGAGGATTATCCATCTGCAGTGCCACATGTAAATGCATTGTTAGCTTCCTTTACATGCTGCTCCGCTCCGTTATACTGTATCTAAGACACTCTTTTGACAGGATCAAGGAAAGAAACCCGTTTCCGACCCTTAGCCTCCACGCAGATAATTCTACTTCAAGGTAGTTTCAGATCTGATTTCTTCTTCTTGAATCTCCAATACCGCCAACCGAGCCACACACCAAATACAATAATCATAACAGGGATAGTTGTTGCAGGCAATATCCACCACTGGCGAGAGACACTGAGTCCCTCCGGTCCGAAGTCGAAAAACGTTGTGCTAAGTATAGCAGAAATGAACGTTCCGGGGAGAAAGAACATTGTGACAGTGGCTATGGTGATCATGGACGAAGAGTCGCGTTGAGTTTGTTCGGCAATCTTGGCCGAGGATGATGCAATTTGCGTGCTGGTGCGGGATTCTCGCTGGTTGGCAAGGTGGAATAGCTAGATTCCGTTCAGTTAGTGCCCAGGTCCTGACTAAGCGAAGTTCGAACTGATGGAACTTACGAGGTTAATGCGAATGTTTGTCCGGTCTCGATAAACCGAAGTCCACCGAACGAAGTTATCACATTGGGACTTTAGAACCTCCAAAGATTCGTCCGTGTGAGAGAACTTGTCTACCTTCCAGCCGTTCTTTGGATCTTGAATATTCCGCATATATTTCATATACGCATCCTGGAGAAACTGGAGCTTCGTGTAGAAATCCTGGCAGTCTTGTCCAAGTGTATGCCAATCTCGAGATAGTCGGTGTAGTGCCGTTGTTGCGGTGTTAAAGTCAATGTCCTTATCCCCTTTAGTTCGCTCCTACCGTGCTGTATGTCAGCATTGGAGAATTACCATAAATCCCGACTAAAGGTGTGGCATACATGCTGCACGAGTAGTTTTCGTCGATCGCCAATGTTGCGCTGAAACTCCTTAAGACACTCATCCGCAGCTAGCGCTTCCAGAAAGAAAGGGCGGTAACCAAGCGCTGAATTCTGTTTTAGATATGCGGTTAATCGTTGCATAGAAAGCGCTGGATAATTGATGCAAAAGTATCTACATCGGTGGCGCGTTCGGATGAACTGTGTGTAAGCTATTCCAGTATCCCAACCACACTGATAGCGGTATGACGACTCTAAATATTCACCAATTAGCACATCGGACTCTTATGTACAAGTCTACACTTATAAAGTGGCATACCGAATGATGCTAGTTTCCCATGATCGCCATGCCGCAGGAAGCATTGGTTTCCCATCTTGGCCCAGAAGCCTTCAGACGAGTACATGGAGCGCAGTATAACTCCCGATAATCCACCTCGCCGCAGAGAACGAACAGTACGAGGCGGGATGCTGAAATTTCCAGGGAGCCAGCCAAACATTGACTTCCAAGTATTGACAAAGCTATAGAACATTAGCTATCTTTCTAGTTGGCACTTTCATTCACTGCACTCAGGCTGCCGTGTTTATCAGAAAGATGTTGAGGTTTCTGAACCCTTTGACTAAATACATAATGTCTTTTGGTTCCCGGGAGAGTGATGTAATGGGTAACGTTATGTTTTCCTCGGAGATCATCCCGAGAGACATGATTAGCCGAAGGCCCAGGTGTCAAGTATGAGGAGAGAAAAACATCACAATAGCTAATCTCCGGGTGTCCTAATAAGAAGGACTCGGAGAGTGTCTGCAAAGTGAAGAGAGTTGAAACACGTACAATATTTGAAGGGACTCTTCTGAAGTATCGTGTGAATTTGTGAGATCATGCTGCTCCGAATCCTATTGTGTTCTGTGAGAGATCAGCTGGAAGTGCTTGTAACAATTGACCTACTGATATAATGGCATCCAAATAGTCATCATCGACGTTATAATGCCACTCTGGGAAGTTATTCAACTCAAGGTATATCGTTCGGGGTTGATGGGGTCTTACTTAATTCCATCCCACGGCCTTGGAGCACAGTGACCGTGGCCCTGAAATACGAGTCTTCCAGCTCACTCTGTTTGAGGCCCCAAGCAAGTAGCGACTCATCTTCTAGTTCCGGATACTGAGAGAGCTCAAAGTCATTGGATACCTGATAACTATCTGGAGGAAGGGGAGGCAATGGCCATTGTTTCCAGCTTCTGTTGCGGTGAGGTTGTTTCAAAAAGGTTGGGCTAGGAGGAGATGCCATGTCATCAGAGCCGCAGAGAAACTAGGAAACGAGAAAATGTTGCCTAAACGTGCGACCGAAATTCGATGGTCTGACAAGGCATGGAGCGACTCATTTCTATCGTTTTAGGACTACGTTATTGTAGGTACATAAGAGTTGGATACGGAGGATTCAGATTCTTAAGAGAATTGTTGGCGGGTCCTAAGACCAGAGATGGCTATGACCTGTGGATGTTCACAGCGATGTCTTGGCATTGGCACAGACCCCGTATTCACTAGTCCTAATTTAGAAAGTAGGTTGGTTTAAAGAATTAGTGTAAGCCTGGCAGGGGCAATGAGTTATGAGAATCGATGTGTTGTGGTCCGAGGGTCCGAGGAGCCGTGAGGTATGTATACAAGTGAGAGGATCCAAGCTCTGATTGACTGGGCAGCCCTCTGCGTTATTACTAAATGATCATTCGACATTTAATGTTGGACGGCCATTTTTGAACTTCTTAAATTCGCATTTTTAACGTTTGACGCGATGATGGCCAGAGAAACTCTGTTTTTGAATGAAGCCCTCTTCATCGGCAACATTCTCATTATGTTTATGTATCAATGATGCTCACCTATTCACGAAAAATACTGCTTCACTAGCCTAGTTATAGTCGCTTCTATCTAGTAGTCTCCGAGAGGAACGCACGATATATGATTTAAGAATGGAGTAGAAATTTGGTTGCTACAAATGTACGGAAATTAGTAACCTAGTTTCAGAAGCAAGAAAAGAATCTTGTAGACATCACCGAAATTGCAATTGCATTAGGTGATACTATTAATCAATGAGTTCATTGTGGACTCTGAAGTATATATCTTCCTACCAGTGAATAAAATTGTGTTGTAGTAGGTTAGGGGTGATAGGTAGAGGAAACGATGCCAGCAACAGAAGGCCCGGATTCAATAACTATCAGCGTATGCTACCTCAACAGCAGTGGATTTCACTAAAAGCCCAACCCATTTTATTCGCACCATCCAATTTCAAAGCGGTCGAGGATTTTGGCTTCCCTTATATCATTCACTGAATCTGACCTCCTTCTCGAACCCATTGGAGCATAAAATCTCGCGATTCCCCTCACTTTCTTTCAACAAACAACTCTCCGCCAACTGTTTTGCGCCACCCTGCAAGAAAAACTCTCTCCAACACCCTCAACTTTTAGTAGCGACGCCTAACTCCCTTGAAGTACTGTGCGATGCAGACGGTGCGAGGAAGCCCTGTTAAGCCAGAGAAAGTGCTCGCCAGCGTATGGGACGCGGATGAGGACGAGTTCGATCGTTGGCCTGTGCAAGACCAGTTTGTAGCCCGCCTACTCAGAGTAAGTCTAGTACTGATAGATTCTAGGCAGACCCCAACAGAAAGAGGTAACAGCAATGAATACGCCAAACAGCTGGAGATGTCCACTGTCAACAGGTACCTATCAGTTTACGGCTCTTTCCACCGCCAAGCTACTACCACGCAACGCGGATCTTCGTTGGGAGTTTATGGATCTAGCGGTGATTGGCACGAAGAAGAATCGACCGAAGGTGAGACCACTAGGAACACGGATGACTACGACCTGAGCTTTTAACATCTGCATGTCGAAGACCCCGAAGCCTACGAGGCCCAAGCTACCATTATGGAACTACAAGATCCTGAATCGGGCCACGTGATCGGAGGAGACAAGAATGACGAGCTCATGTCACAGTTCTTTTCTGGGAGGTATCGGAGTCTACCGCCCACCACTCCGGCTCGACACATGCACGTGGTGGAAGCCCAAGACTTCATTGAGACTGAAGATCGTGTTGTCCTTTCCGTTCGCCCTCGTCTCTGTGATGGAGTTGCGACCGTTCTCTTTAAGACCTCTCCGAACTGCCTCGATGCATTCCTAAATCCTCAAGTGAAAGTCTTCGAATGGCGGCGCGATGTGACTCGCCCGAGAAACCACTGTCTGTCGGGAGTAATTCGGAGAGTTGGAAATGAGGTTCTCGTAAGTTTATCCCAGAAGAGCACCCAAGTTCCACTAAAGCCTAATATCAAGATTGGCGCATTTCGAAACCTTGGATTTCAGTGCAGGTGGGCGTACTATGTGAAGTCCACAATCGACTTCTCTGGGAAGTGGTCGGAAATCTACGCGAATGTGGGTACTGGAACGACTAAGAGGACGAGCACAGGCCCAGCTTTGGATGAATTCGAGCCTAGCAATCCCCCTCCCGATGGTGTGAGTCCGACTGATCCACTGTACACACTGTTTGCCGGAAGAGATTTATCTAGGTACATGTTGAACTATGAATTCTGGGACTTCATCGAGTGTAAAGGAATGGTGGTCGAGTGGGAGGTGGACGGCATTATTAGCAAGGGGACGATGAAGCGGAGAACCAATGAAGGCAGGAACGACGAAGCTGGGAACGATGAGTAGGTGAGAGCTCCCACAGATCCGGTCTTTTCCTACATCTGTTTCCCTTCTATCTGCCAGAATCTTGTCTTGCGCCGATTAGATAGGTCTCTCTCTAGGATCTAGCGTTTCCCTATGACAGAAACATCTTTTGCGGAACGTCTGACTTTGGTCATATATGTAGTCTAATCATCAGAGTAAAACTCTCCGTATTAGAAGTCCTAGTAGTTGTTGAGATGCTATTTTCTCTGGTGTATCATTCAAACGGCTATCTCAAGGCTACCAGCAGACGCTTTCCCTTTCCAAAAATTCGTTTCTTCAGCTCTTCAACGCGCAAGCTAGGTTTGTCCTTTTCCACAACCAGAAGATTCTGTCACCGCTTTTGCCTCCCACACGCACCTATCCCACTATCTCCATTCCCACCTGCTTCATTTTATCTCTTCCGCTATGTCCTCAACATGGCCCACGTTTTGAACCCTTTTGCCGTGCGCAAACCATGGCCCCACTCATCTTCGAGGACTCCGATGTCCTCCCTTGGGACGCGCCAACCAACTGTCCACACATAATCAAAACGCACACCTTCCCCTTCTTGGTCAATACCACGGATCTGCAGATCTGCGAATCGGTTGCCACACTTATGCACAACCCGAATCACAAGTTTCCGGGAATATTGAAGGCCTTTCTGGATCCCACGGTCAGGCATCTCGATTTAGTGCGAAGGAAAGTCGGGGCGACTGGGCTTGGGGTCCAGAATCTATCTATTAGGAGGAAGGGCGAGATAGTAGCTGTAAGCCACGCCACTAACAGTGTTTGCGACACTGACACTGATTACCTTAGGCCGTCATGTATTTCCACAACGGGGATGCGAGCAAGTTCTGCGAAATAGCTTGCGCTTCGACCATCCCCGCATCCAATGGTAGTTGGACCGTCAACTGGGGCTTTAGACGTGTGCTTCCCAATGTCGGCGGTTGTCCTCAGTTCCCCATACCGGCCAGTTTGATGGTAATGCCGCGGCCAATGTAGCATCAACTTAGACAGAAGCAAATGGAGAAGCAGGGACAGGACAAGGAGAATAGAGAGGCAAGAAGTATGGAAATAGGGCTACAAGTGGCAAATTGGATGGCCCGGTTTATTCTGGTGGATGAACTGTGGGAGGAGGGTTGGGGCCCAAGAGGCCCAAAGGTTGAGTTCAGTGCGCAGCTGGGGAGGAACCCAAAGTGAGGGTTAGATGGTACTAGATGGTCTTTGATGTTCGTGCTTTCGCTATCCCGGCATTATATCATCCTCTCAAAATCGATGAGGCCTTCCAAAATCCTAAGATCCCCACGGAAACAGGTACGTGGTCAAAGAAGAATCCGAGAAGTATCTGCTAAGACATCTAACTTGGATTTGGAAGAAAGATCATTAGACTCTTAGAAAATTTTAGTCCCGGGGTAAGGTAAGTCATGCCTTCCGATTTCGAGGTAAGGGCTCTCCTATACCTACTCGGAGCAACCTAGCCTTAGATATGCTACACAAACACCGATGTCCTCAGAGAAGACATCGCCCAAAGCATACCAATGCAATTGCTCACGCATTCATTAGAGCTATATCTTACCAGAAGCCCACCTATACCCATCCAAAAATGGTCTCTTTTTTCTACACTACCAATAGCAAAGCACGCCGCTATCGCCTTACTCCCGTAGACAGGCGTCATGGAGCCTCCCAGCCGTCCTGCTGAACGCCGGTCTATCTATCTAAACAACGTGTCGGCAAGGCTGTTTGCTTACGCGCCGGTCGGCCTCTCCCACCATCTTGACACATGGAACGATGCCATCTTTACATCTGACCAGCTCTAAGTTTGCGACGTCGTAGCAACCGTTCTCTTCAAACACGATCCTAATGCATGGAAAATGTTCTGCGACCTCCGTAAGGGCCTTTTCGTCTATATAAACTATTGTGTGAAACAGATTGACGGACGCCGTATCGGGTTTTTTATTAGGCGGAAAGGCGAAGAAGTTAATGTGAGAGTCAAAGAAGCTATCTAAAACCGGAAAATAAGAGGTATTGGGGCTCCTAGCAGTTGTTAAAATTCGTTGTGTGGAACTAGGTCAGTAAATACACTGAAAGCAATGGGATATGGCTCCTCCAATGGTATATGGAGACCGTTATATGCGACGCGGAGGCTAGGATCCCCTGCGAATGGAAGACGGCATACGTGAGTCCCCAATATAAATCGGTTGCAGGCGAGCCTGACAAGTATGTCAGAGTTCCGAAAATTGCAGAAGGGTTGGATGGAGAGAAGATTAAACAGGCGACGAAGAGCACTGCAGATGACTTCATATTGGGTAAAGCTGGGCTACTGCAGTGTGGCTGGAGGATCTTCTGGAACGCGCCGTATTTGAGCCCTGACGAAGAACGGAGGTGTGTAATAGGGTCACGTATGTTTCACAGGGCTTTGAGACTGGCGCCGTTGTTAACGGGGACGACTACTTCGAACGCGGAGCAATTGAGAGCAGACCCACCACACTATCCAATCCAGCCCTCAAGGGCTATCCGATCAACTCATGCAGGAGCTCCTCCTCTTCGAGGCGAATTTATTCATGAAGAAGGCGGTGGAAAAATATTGATCACAGACATGAAGACGGGTAAACTCTTTTCTTACGACTCATCTAAGGCCACACTAGCGGCAGCTCCATCAGAGGCAGCCCCACCAGGAACAAATCCTGCGAATAAACATTTGTTCGAGATGATCGAGAGGACCGAGGATGCTGACACTTCATCTTGGGGCCTGATACCGAGGAAACACCTACGAAACGCGGGGCGTCGGTTTCAAAGGACTGGAGGAGTAGTATACGGTTCCAAGTTGATATGAGAAGCGATGGGGAGACGGGTCCGACGACTCTATGGGGCATATTGGCATCTGCATTGTAGGTTTCTCTACTACATTAGCGAGCCGGAAGGTATCGAGGATGGCTTCGAGCAGCCTCCTATGTAATGGCAAAGCTTGCAACTGATTGTTGCAGAGAGAGACCAAGGATGTGTGGTGTGGAGGGTTCAGAAGAAGTCTGATTCCCAAGCGTTGTTTGTACTGGTGAATTTAGAAGTTCTTTCTCTCCTTCCGTTCCCGATGAGGAACGTAAGAACCTAGGAATTATTCTTCTCAGCATTTCAGAGAATCAAGCACCGAGAGCACAGGCTTTCATTCAAAAGTTTCGTTCAGTAGGCCGATCATGCGGGATATATTCTTACAGTCGTGCCTGAACTATGTATGAGTGCTTTGGGTATCTTGATGCCAGCCGTAAAGAAACAATGAACATCCCAATCCTCTCAACCCTCCTTTTCACCTTTCGGAAGAATACCTCCCAGACTGTCTAGGAAACGGTCTGCTTGACTTTTGGCCTTCTTCTGCTGCACAGCTTTCCTCTTCTCGGCAATTAGCTTAGCGCGTTCCTCTTTCTGCTTCTTCCTCACCTCCCTCGCCTTCTCCGTTTCTTGCCTCTCTTTCTCTAAGTTGGACATCTGTTGCTGTCTCTCTTCTTCATCTGTTGAGAAAGCGAAGAATCCGGTACCCTTCAACCTAATCTCCTTTCTGCCGTCAAAGTGCTCCGGAGGCGGCGGTGTGGGCTCTTTATCGCGCTTAGCGGCAAGTTCAGCCATCTGCTGCATGATCGTTTCATCAGGGTTAAAAGCTTCCTTCTGGATCATATCGCCGTAAATAACATTTTCAGGAGGTTTCGGCCTCGCAGAAAACCGATATTGTTCATCGGTAGCCAGTCTCTTGTTCCTCTCTTCCCTCGCCGCCTCCGCTCTCGTGCCTGTCCGGTTCCTGCCAAACTCGTCTATGTATTCCACTAGCGACTCCTCCGACGCGTTCGACTCCTCATCTGTATCGGAATCCTTCTCGCCCCGCTCCTGTCTTTCTGCCCACTTCTGATCGAAATCAACACCGTATTTCTCGTCCTCGTCGTCGATATCGCCGCGTTTCAGCGCATCATAAAGTCGCGCTTTCTCCTCCATCTTCCGCTTTGTGCGCCGCCATGTTGCTTCGTCGTCGGCTTTCTCGTCGGTGGTTCGACCGCGATGTTTCTGTTGCGTGAAACCTGAGTCTTCAAGGTCCTTTAATGCGCGTTTCTTGACGTTCTTGTTGTGAGTAGCGAAGATGTCTTCCTTTTTAGGTCGCGCGCGACCAGACATAGGCCTGCTTGTCGATGACGAGGCGGCGATGAGACTTGAGAGCTGCGAGGAGAAGGCGAGGTTGCTGGAACTGGAGATTTCTTTGGCCTTGGTGCGGGATTTGGGACGCTCGCCATAGAGATGGGCGTCCTTTCTTGATGTCATTGTCGTGGCGTGGGCCTGGAACCAGGAACGAGTGTGGGATTTGTGTAGATCGGTGAGCGGAAAGGTACGGTGATGTTGGTCGTGAGGTGCAAGGCTGTCCTGTGCGATGTCGGGGTCGGGGGTGAAAAGGAGCTGGCAACTGGCGGGGGGGCACGGGCGGGGTCCAAAAAATCATTCACCCCACGACAGACCCGCGCAAAAGCAAGACGGTTCATCAACAGTCAAGCGTCATCACTACATCATCTGATCTTTCCCTTCATTTCACTCCTTGCAAATTGCTTAAAAGAGCACAATTCGCTTTTCATTACTCCAATTGACCTCATATTCATTCTCCATGCCTCTCCCACGACAAGTATTCATTGCAGTAATCGGTACACATGACCCTGAGCCATCGCACCACTTGATGAGACACTGACACGCTTTGTAGGTGCCGGAGGCGTCGGAAAGTGCTTTCTCTCTCAGCTTCAACACCTAGCATCCAACCTTTCCCGCTCCCCTTCCGCTCCTACATACCTCTCCCTCATTCTCCTAAGCACATCCAAGAAATCCATCTACCATGCCGACTACAAATCCCTCAACAACTGGGACACGGAGCTCCAAGCTTCAGCCACGTCTCCTCTACCACTTCCTCAACTGGTGGAATACTTGGTGAAGGCTCCAGGCAAGGTGGTGCTCGTGGACAATACGTCGAATCAGGAGATTGCAGATACATACCCTACGTTCTTGAAGAAAGGGATATCAATCGTAACGCCCAACAAGAAAGCATTCTCGTCGACCTATCAGCTCTGGACCGACATCTTTAGCGCTGCAGCGAATGGCACCGGAGGGGGCGGGTATGTGTTCCATGAGTCATCCGTTGGTGCCGGACTTCCAGTCATCTCAACGCTGAAGGAGTTAGTTGAGACAGGCGATGAAGTGCGCAAGATTGAAGGCGTGTTCAGCGGCACTATGAGCTTCCTCTTCAATTCCTTCCAGCCTGTGAATGGCGGAGGAGGAAAGTTTTCGGCGGAGGTCAAGATTGCAAAGGAGAAAGGGTTTACGGAGCCAGATCCGCGAGATGATTTGAATGGCCTGGACGTTGCGAGGAAACTTACGATTCTGGCGCGTCTAGCGGGCCTGAAGGTGGAGTCGCCAACATCTTTCCCAGTGCAATCTCTCATCCCTAAGGAGCTCGAGTCGTGCTCGTCGGGAGACGAATTCTTATCTCGGCTTCCGGAGTTTGATGGTCAGATGGATGAGCTGAAAGCAGCTGCGGAGAAAGAAGGCAAGGTCGTGAGGTTCGTCGGCAGCGTGGATGTGCCGAAGGGAGAAGTGAAGGTTGGACTGGAGAAATTTGACAAGAGCCATCCTATCGCCGCGCTCAAAGGAAGCGACAACATAATCGCGTTCTATACCAAAAGATACGGCGACAATCCTCTGATCATACAGGGCGCTGGTGCTGGCGGTGAAGTCACGGCAATGGGAGTCACAGGGGACCTCGTCAAGATCCTGAGCCTTCTCCAGTAAAGAAGTGGAACAGGATCGAATTTACCGGCCAATAGGGTGACGAGATATCGCCAGGTGTATCCATGAAGGAGGCACAGTCGCTTTCAAAGGTCTATGGATGTGTATGGATAAATAAAGATGCGCCCCCCCTCCCTTAGATCTTCTGAATCCCCGTAGACCTTGAAATACGTTGTGAGTATGGGCAGGAAGACCCTCTTATTAAACAGTTTCTCTGTAAGACTTTTGACAAACTTGTAATCCTGGTATGCTCATTGATCTTATGGGTCCCTGAAATATGATTGGTGGATCAATTCATCCATGATCGTCAGGTACACTTCCTCCCCGCGTTGAGGAAAACCTCATTTCCAACCTCCACACTCTTCATCTCCATCACCTATTCTCAATTTAGCTAGATCCAGCTAGTGGAAGGTCTCAATCCTGCCTGTCCTTGAGTCTGAGTTGACCATATCATCCGGATGGCGTATTGAGATTTCTAGGTTACCCGGAACTCGTCATGTAGTTCATATAAATATCCGAAGAAGGGCAAGTATATTATATCAAGCTGCCCTAAGCGTTCAGTTTTTCAGTCCTTTAGTGGGCTCTAATCTCACCTCAATCATGTCTTTCCTATTTTCTCTGTCCATTCTCCTTTCTAGCATAACGACATCCCTCGCGCTGACCACAAAGCAACGCCATGTGTGCCAAACCCCAACTCCCGAACCTTTAACTGGGTGTCCACCTCAAACTCTTCTTGTAGACCCTACCTCAAATTCCTCATCTAGAAAGCCCAGCAACGCAAAGATTTTTTTAACAATCCAATCAGCAATCCTCTCCCTTCCCCACGACAACTCCTCCCAACTCATCCTCATCACCACAGGAACCTACACCGAACAGCTTAACATCACACGTCCTGGCCCACTAACCCTCCTAGGACAAACCTCCTCCCCAAGCACCCTCTCTAATACCGTCCAAATCCTCTGGCACCAAGCCACCGGCACTTCCACCACAGGAACCCTTGACAACGCCTACACTAGCGTCCTCACCATCGCCCCAACCCTAAACGCTTCACTTACAGGCGCTGGTCCAACCGGAAACTCCGTCCCCGCTGATACCCCCTTTGGCAGCTCAAACTTCCGCGCCTACAATTTGAATTTCACGAATGATTATTTGCCGTACTCCGCAGGCCCATCTCTCGCGGTCTCGACGAGTTACGCAAACACGGGTTTTTATTACTGCGGGTTTCAATCTTACCAGGATACTATCTACATCGGCAAGCTTGGGAATAGCTATATGTCGCACTGCTCCATCGCGGGGCAAACAGACTTCCTGTACGGGTTCGGCACGCTCTGGATTCAAGCCTCGACGTTACTGCTGCGTGGATGTGGCGGTGGGATTACAGCGTGGAAGGGCACAAACACTACCTTCCCCAACAAATACGGCGTGTACATTCGCGACTCTGCTGTGCAGAAGGAAAATTCCAGTCTCGAAATCTCCAGTAAATGTGCATTGGGCCGGCCGTGGAATTCTCTCCACCGGTCGATATTTTCGAAGTGTTGGCTTGATGATTCGATTAGGCCAAGTGGGTATACTGCGTGGTTGGCGACGGATCCGAGGGTCACGAGTCAGACGTTGATGGCAGAGTATGAGGATGTTGGACCAGGGTGGAATGAGACGGGGAGGAGAGAGGGGGGTGTCACGAAGGTGCTGGATAGGGAGAAGTTTGAGGAGTATGGGAGTCCGGAGAAGGTGTTTCAGTTTTTTAGGAGTGGGAAGATAGGGAATGTGGGCTGGATTGATTGGGATGGATGACGGTCGTTGTTATGGAGGAGGGGAATAAAGGAGGGCGATTAAAAGGATATATTGATACATTAGTAATTTTGCCAACACCGCTGTACATTCGATTGTCTGATTTCGCATACAGATATCCTGGGGATCACAATCTCACCAGTCCTTGTCCGCGGTAAGGCCCTTCCCAAACCACTTAGAAGTTTGATTCGGAAGCAGCGAGCAGCAGAGCGGAAGGAGCGGTGTAGGACCGGCAGAAAGCGGAGCACGGAACGATTCGTGCTCGCAAAATGAGATACGAGGGTAGTGCAAGGGAACCTCATATGATAATCAAGTGACACCGGGACTAGCATGTGCAAATTTCGAGCATGTACAACCAATTCAGGAGTCACAAAGCGAGAACGGGTCGGGAGGTGGGCGAGAATTGACCGAGGTCTTGGCGTATGAAAAGCTTCCAAAATCTATTTTGAGCTACAAAGAACTGTGTGTCCATACGGTCATGTCCTAGGTTGGAGTGAAAGTTGATCGGACTGAGGTCCACACACGGCAGTCCAGGGTTGAAGAAAATGCTAGATGCCATTGGCATACCTCAGCGCCTGGAGCTGCACCGACTTGTGTCAGTGTTGCAGCCCAACGCCACGCATGCCCAAGAAATAAATCGCCAAAACATCCCGCACACAAAAGATGAGGAAAACATGGAAGAAGGTTGCCCTTGCTGTATTGCCATATTTGTGCCCAGTCTTTATTGTAAACGCCGAAGCTCATAGTGAGCCATGGTCGACCGTGGACCGTCCGTGGTAGACCTTCCAATATGCTTTGCCGAATGTATATGCTAATGTTGGGGTATCTGAGAAATAGAGAAGAGAAGATTGGCCGTAACAATGGAAATTATTGTGGTAAAACATGGATGAAATGAAGAGTGGAGATTTCACCAGCTGAAATGGGCTGGAAGGTATCGTTCCAAGGTTGGAAGGCGGGGTTGGCTCTGAAATCAGTCCGAAAAAGGGAATGAGTGGGCTTCGGAACGGCCTCCGTCGATGGTCAGGACCAGAGTTGAGATTGAACAATTGTGATGAATGATGACCTGTTCACGTACCCGCGTGAACGTTATTTGGGCAATATGTGTAGGCGAGAGGGAAGAATCGAGGCGAAGCCTGAAAAGCCCGTTATTCACTTGAACAGGCCAAGCGAGAGTCTCTTGGACCTCTTACGCATCTTCTTCATCAACCCAGCCTTATCAGATTGGGAAGAGGTGGATGATGCCTGTCTGAGGCTCTCCTGACCCTCGCTCGCGGTGTCGCTTGGGCTCGTCGCAATGATTCCGTCGACTTCATCCTCGACTTCAGGGAGGGCTGACGTCTGGACTGGAACCCTGAAGTATGCATCAACCCTCGCGTTCATTGCTCGGTTCTTCTCCTGAGCCATCATCGTGATGCTCGTGCTGCTGTCGGACCTAGCAAGGCTGCCACGGCGAGAGTCGCGTCGAGTGGCTGCTAGGGATGGGGTTCGGGAAAGGCCTCCAATAGATGGGGTTCGGTCGTTGCCCACCAGGCGGTACTCTGAGGTAGAGAGATTCCAACCAGAGCAGTAAGGACAGAAATCACACTTGATCTCCCATCCTGTAATTCCGAGCTTGGCCCCGCAGTTGGCAAGGTTGGTACTCGGGCTGCAAGAGCGGGTGAGGTGGTACCAGCGATGGCGGCAGGGCAGTAGGGAGACGTTCAGTTCGGCGACGCACATGTTGGTGGTTGGAGGTCGTTCACGTTATCTCAAGATAGTTTCGTGGAGGGGCAAACCTGCCTTCGGGCAGGATACTTGAGGCCTTTGAATACGTCGTGAAAACTGTGGTGGTAGAGCGAGCTTGAGAGGGTTCGAGCACTTCACAGGTTCGAGTGTGTTGATGACTGTGCTGGAAGATGACTGCCAGTATGCCGACGTTGCGATGTGGTGTTGTTAAGTTGATAAATAAGGACACTGAACGGTGGAGGAACTGGTTGTGGATAGATGGCGTTATCCTGGCCAGATAGGTTTTATATATGTGGCGTGCGAGTGGGTTGATAGAGGCTGTGACACACTCCAGGGTCGTCGTGCCAAGGAAACGTGCTGTGATTGGCGTTCGGCCTCCCTGGCCGTCCTACTTGGAACTGAGGAATGATAACGCGCGGGGCGTTGACGAAGGGCGTAACGGCGCGGCGAGAAAGAAAATAATAAGGCGGAAGTTGCAGAACACGGTGGGGATGCGACTGGAGATAAAGGCTTGGATAGTGGGTGTTGGCAGTTTGGGTAGCTTACCAACGCACCACGAGTGGATGACAACAGAACAAGACTGCGAACGATAAACGGGGCTGGAAGCAATAAGAATAGCAGACTAGGGCAGCAAGAGGTGTTGATGTCAGCCTTACTCGCCGGACATGCAGTAGTTGGATGCCGTGGGTAACATCCTGCTCCGGGGCACGGCAGCCTGCTTTATTTGAATGTGTCCATGGAGCTGGGCAGGCGGAGTGGCTCCCAGGCTAGTGCGGGTAGAGATTAGGAGCTTCTGTTGACGTCGTGTCCCAAGACCAAGCAGGCCGCTGGAGGTTCCAGAAGGGGCATGGACATTCACTGCAAGCGTCGTGTTGCGGCGACGGGACGAGGGCACGCGGAAACACACACTAGCGACGCCCGAAGGAAGCTGGTGAACGGCCCCTGAGCAGATCCGAGCCAGATTGCTGGGAATCAGCCAAAATGCCACGACGCAGTCCGCGCAGCGCACCTCTCACCGCACACACACCATACGCCTGCGCGCAAAGAAAACACCATGGCCACTCCGCCGCCGACAGGAGTGGGTGCGCAACGTGGGTGTCCCATTGGCCCGCAGCGGTTGCTATCAGCATCAGGGGGCCTCTACTTTTGGACGCATCCTTGTGCAAGAATCAAACATTTCCTAGCAGAGCCAAACAACAGCGCTTTGACGCTTCTCGAAGAGCAGAAAGCGACTCGGGCCGGGGTTGCTTTTCTGGCTATAAAGGAGAACATGGGGGCAACGGGGATCGTGGTCAGCGCCCGACAGTCAAGACCAGTCAAGACCAGTCAAGACCATAGTGTGGAAGCGCACCGTCTCTTAGGCATGATCTAAAAGATACTAAGACCGCCCGTCTGTCTCTCTCCGCCACCCTAGTCGCATCGGCCCTTTCTTTTGCTACGTGCATGGGGGCGCTTGAGAAGGTCTGAGGATGCAAACTTTCCCAGCAGTTTCTGCTCACAGCATTAAGAAAGGTAGACGATGGACACTGCACGTATCGCGTGTGCCGCAGGGAAAAGAATGAGATCCCCGGAGATGAGGGTGGCTGAACCCTGTTGCTCAATAACCGCCTTGGAATAGCCGGAGCAAACAATCTAGACTTGAATGAGGTCATTGCCAGTTTTACCACCTTGACCAGGGCATCCTCTTCCACTTTGAAGCCACCATCACTATTGTGTGTGCACAGTTGACATGACCAGTCTCACCCGACTCCATGACTAGAATAGCCCCTTTTTCTGAGAGCGTCCCCCAAGGGTTGCGGCCAACCAGGGACTACAAAAGAAGAAGCAATCCCGAAGAACGGCACGTATCTGACGGCGGCATAGATGTCGAAAATCGCCATGCTTGCCAGCTTTCGATTGTTCGTGCGGTTTGCTGGCGAGTGTGAGAGGTCCGCTTATCCCTCTTCGGGACCACATGCATTCGGTCCTGTAAGACATCTCCCTCAGTCACATCTCACATCGCATCATGGATGCAGCATGCACAGGCGCACACCTAATTCTGGCCTTGCGCCCAGAGTCATCAGAGGCCACAAGAAACTCATTTTGCGGTCCGAAGATCGGCTGAAGAGTTGACTTCAATCATGCCATTGCGCTCACGGACCCGCGAAAAATTTCCTTCCATATTAAGACGACGACAGCAGGAATCTCACAAGCCATCTAGCTCGGGTGACTGTCTTTCAAGTCACTGCGTCGACACAGCCTCAACGCCACCACGCACGTTTGTTTGGCGCTCTTCGGCCCTATTCGACCACCTTGCCTTCCGCCAGGAGCCAAGAGGAGGGGAGAGTCTTGTCATTCTTGGCACGAGCTCACGACTCCGCCAACAACGATCCACACCCCGCCCAACACTTTCAGCGTCACGCGCTCTCATACCGAAACAGACCGTAAAACATGCTCTCAAGACGCCCGCATTGTCAAGGGATAGCATCTAGAGCGCGTAAAAAGAGGTAGACCAAGCGACCATGAGATCTTTGAATAAGCTGCACGCCAAGAGCCTCCGGTCAGCGGAAGCATCTCAGCCTATCGTCTTCGGGATTGATAAAGATTGCCGAATCAAGCGTGACTCCTAAGAACCAACAAGACAGTGGAGGTTCCAAAGCTCCGGTTCCTACACCCTTGTTTCTTCAGCTTTGACAATCTGTGCTACCCGATTCCGGTTCCTGTGATTCCAGGACACGAAATACTGGACCTAGCAGTGCTCCACAGACCCCATTATACCCTAAGCCCGCATAGCTGCTTAAACACCAAGAGCTGGGGCTGTTCGACGATGTCCCCTAGAGCACCGGGAGCCCCTCACTCCGACATTTAGAAGGATCCAAGAATTGTGGAGCAAGCGAGCAGGAGCTCGGCACCTCTTGTCTAACTTATGTAAGTCCTATCATGTTCTGCTATCAATCGCAAAGAGATATCCTATCCTAGGATCCATTGACTCGGGGTAGCAACTACCGAAACTTGCCGAATTATTCACCCTGAAGTCAGCAAGCTTATCGTTCATCTTTGGGTAATCTTATGACGTACCTTTCGCCCCAATTTACCTTCCTCCTCAAGCGAGCGGGCAAGATGCTTTTGGTATTTTTCCTTTTTTTTTGGGCAGACCGCCTGCGCTTAGTCATGAGTACGCCCTGGAATTTTGGGAAACGTAAAGAATGCTATCATCCAGGACACCAAACTAAACCCTATCAACGCTAGAGGGGCATTCGAAAGAGAACCCGAGAACTCTCATGCACTCAAACTTTCAACTAAAGCTAGCCAAGCAGGTCCAATCATGTTAGCACATGCGTCCATCGATTCAACAGAACTAATGAAGATCGAACTCACAAATCCATGATCTCCCAACGCTCCAGGATTGATCTTAGAACCCGATCCTTGCAAGAAAAGCGCCGCTCTACCCTTGTATGAGTAGATTTCCAGTGCTTGAGAGGACTTGGCATCTTCTTGGCGTCCTCCCTTAGTCTTCTAGGTACTGTACATTCACTCCCGATGCGGGGACGGCAAGGCCGTCTTGGTCGCCGCGCTAATATGCCATTCCACCGAAGTCCTAAACACAACCACATGGAATTACGAATCCTGCGACAAGAGGAGAAGATGGGCGAGTATTCCTACTATCTTGACGGTTACACTAAAGTCTAGATCAACGCCTTCTGTTTCACTGATTCTACTTGGCACATAGAGACCCCGCAAGTTCGAATACTCCTTCTCTTCTAAAATTCCTCAGTGTTGTCATATCGCACTAATTATCTTCCAAGATGCGGGGTGTGCTTGCCATGCCTCAGCTCCTCCCTTAACATTTTAGGTCCATTAGGCTCACAGACTCAACAGGACACGCCAGCGCTGTGGTACTCTACTACAGAGTCCTTTTCATGGCTCCACTTAAGCACTTCGCGGGCTCCTAGAAACTCAAGACATGACTCCAGCTGCCAGCCACATCAATACTAGGAGACCTGAAGATCGCTTCGTGTGTGATCTTGAAGTTCTAGGCATGACCACAGCTGCCTAGGCACGCTAACACAATGCGGCCTGCACTTGGCTCTGTGTGTAACGTTACAACTTATTGTGCATCTATTTCTCTTGGATACGGAATAATTCGGATACACGATAATACCACGGCATATTGGCAGAAGGGTTGTCTGCATCCCTCGAAACTCCCAGCCTTGCGGGAGATAAAGGAGATTCACTACCAACGGACTTCTTCAGTTGACCGAGACACATCATAGCTATGGAGAAACTTCCCAAGATTGGCAGTGTCATTTTCCAGTCAAGCACGATTTTATCTACAGTGACGGAAAACGTGTGTCAGAGAAGGTCTCTGCGAAACAGACTCATTTGGGACAGCAACTGGAAAATTTCCATTGTAGGAACCATCAATGATCAAACACTGCTAGCCTATCAACTATCTTCTCGGACTTTAGGTATAAATTTTTAGTTCGTTGCGGAAGCTCCGTATATTATACGACCTAGCTGTACTTGGGTGTTTGATTTACCTAAAATTTTCAACAAGCAAACGCTTCTCAATCCAGCTCCCCTTCGCCTCCGCTGCCTCCTTGCTAACCTCCCACTGGCACCAACACACCGAAAACACGACATCCCCCCGCCAGACATGGAGTTCACATTCCAACCACTGTTCCAGATCTTACTTGAAAACTCCACCGCCTCGTCCCTATGAACATCGCAACTCCCAGTATCGATTTATATTGGAGGGAGATTTGAGATCTCTTCTTCTGAGCTGGATGAGGGGTTGATACTGATTTCGTTTGGAGTAGTGCTGAGGGAAGAGAAGGAAGGAAGGGTGGGGTGAAGATACCATTCCCAAAACTGCTCGGCGGATTTCCGATCGGATATCCCACCGTCGACGAACTGCTCCCACTCTACTCCCTTGTACTCCCTCCTTTCTCCCAACTCTACACCTCAATGCCAGTCCCGCTCCTGGTACTGCCCCACCACTCCCTACCAACCGACAAATCCTGTCGCTGTCCCCGCCTAACGGCTCCGCATTTTCGATGGTATATTGTAATGCTGCATCGCAATCGTCTAGGGCAGCCGGAAACGGATATTCGGGCACAAGATGGTATTCCACACTCACAAGGACCACATCCATCACAATGACCAAATCGAGAAAAATAGGAACTCTCAGGAAGCGGCTCCTGGAGACCAGACCCCTGCTGTGGATGTGCAAGATACAGGACCTCAACTTTCACCCTCGGTCTTCCGCAGGGCTTGTAACGGACCGTAATACGGTCCGTGCAAAGTGAACCGTAGCGGTCACGTATTCAGCACGAACGTACCGAGTTCGTGAGCCGTACTGTACGTTTAATGATCCCCTAGGTACAATACGTAGTACAGATCGCATTACCCTTTTAGGAAGTTTGTATGGCAATTCTAGGAGTAGAGGGGCTCCAGCGAGCAGTAGGCCTACTAGGAGCGTCCAGGAGTTTTCTAGGGCTCTAATTAGCCAAAAGTTTTGCGAGGGCAACGTTGCGAGGCAATCGCACGCTGTTAAAGGTGTGGGCTTAATAGCGCGGATTTAGTGCTCCTAAAGGAGCAGGGTAAGGTAATCTGCCTCTGGCTCTGCTGCTGGTGTTATGAGTAAGGTTCTCAAGCCGCTGCAACGGTGGTGGATGGCTATTTTATTGTTTAGCACCAAGTAAGAGAGCATATAGTTAACTTTGCCCTTAATTTCCTTACTATCCTAGCTCCTAGCTGCGAGTGCGAGAGGTGTTTTAGCGCAGCTAGTTGTACAGTAACTAATAATTAAGGCTATTTAACTACCTTCAGAAGAACTAGCTACGGCGCAAGGTAGTAAGCAGTAAGCTTTTACACCTCTCTGCTCTTACTACTAGAAAGAATTGGTTATCTTATAGCTAATTAGACCTTAATCCTGCTTTTTTAGAGACCTATAATATTAGCTGTTTTAACCAGAGTACAGCGTACTTTAATTATAGTATACTACTTGTATAGATCACGTGAGCTGTAACAGTTACAATACGTACACCTACCTCTCCTCCTCGTTGTCCTACAAACGTACACAAAATGTCACTCGCACAGGCCTTAAAACCGCTCAATAGTACAGTACTACGCCTCGCTGGAGGCTCTGGATCTTCCTCCCAATTCCTCGCCGAGCTTGAAAAGCAGAGGTGATAATCTCCACTCCATTCGCATTTGACATCCTGTACTCGGTATGCTCGATTTCCCGATTTCCAATTACAGTTTCCGCAAATGGAGACGCCTGCGCTCGGAGGCAGGGAGCGAGGTAAGATTGGGATCGTTGGCTGGGTTGAGGATTTAGAGGAGTTGGGATATTTATGGGACATAGAGATGGTGGGGGCGGGGGTTTCCTGGGGTATCGGTTGTCGATGTTTTTCTGACACGGCATGTATTTGAAGGTGAGAAGGAGGCGCAGAAATGAGGTGCGAGCGGAATGAGGGAGAGGCCAAACTGGGGGTGTAAATACGGAAATGGAAGTCTAGGTAATGAAATTGAAGTAGAAGAAGAACGCATAAAACTCCCTGAGAACCCACCGATATTAACTTTTATTTGTTTATCTTAGATGGTGTATGTAGTAAGTACCTGATTTATCGAAGCAACTCCGAACTGTTGGCTCAGTCTACGTCACCTTTTCCCCGTTCGGGAAAGGATTTTGCTTTCTTGCCGCTGGAACCACAATGATGTCGTTGGAAGAAGCTTAATCCTAGCGGGAGAAGTCGGATGATTAGGTAAGAGTTCGGGATCAGGGCCATTCTCCACCACGTGGAGATTGTGGTTTGCCAGCACTCGAAAATATTAATTAACCCGAAGTATAAATGTTGAACTTGCTAAGCCATGAGCAATTCCAAAACCAACTTCAAATATCCTGCAAGAAAACCTCGCCACTCCCATATATACGCCAGCCATGCAAATGCACAACTACTCCACCCCATTCGTTACTTCCGTGCCTTCGAGCTCTGGTAACTAATATCTACCTGAAATAAGCTGTCCCAGATACTCCCTTTCCTTTGCGCAGGTCTCCCTTTACTTGGACTACCACCTGGGCTCTGTGCTCTAACAAGGGCTTCTCTAGATTTACTAGGGCTGGGTGCCGCAGAGCCGATTGGCGTTGTCATTCTCAGCACACCACTTCCGGTGAGATTTGATGAATTGGGGATTGAGTTCTTCCGCGGTGATGAGTATGTCTGCGAATTTTTGCGCTGAAGCGAGGGGCGTTCCTAGAAGAGAAGTTAGCGAGACACTTGACACGACAGGGGAGCTTAGATTTACAAGAACCTAAGGTCCCCAAAGAAGGTCTTTTCGAACCTCTTCTTGCCCCTCAAGCAGTTGGTCGACCCTGCTATTTGCCCCACCACCGCTCGAACTCTCTCTCAGATGGCTCGGTCCGGGTCCAGTTGCCGGACTGGCTCCTCGTGTCGCGGCGGTTGAATTCAGCCCGGATTCTGGATTCTCAATGGAAGCGATTGCTTCGTTCGAGCCGCGCGACCCGAAAATTGGAACGCTCTTCCTGCTGGTGCCGCTGCTCCTCCGACTATCCAGACTCTTGCCCAGTTGCTTGGCTGGGTCATTGGAGGCCTTCTTCTTGGTCGGTTCCATCTTTCCCGTGCCATCCACTCGGGTGATACTCGCAACTGTCGTACGGCCTAACCCAGGGGTTCCTGGAGCACCTGGTTTCTCTTCCGCGGCATCCAACAGGTACCATCTAAGACCATCGGAAAGATCAAAAGGATTGTCATCTTCAAATGACAGAGCGCTATTCGACGCAATAGAGCGACCGTCCAATGATGCTCTGCCCACACCTCCTTCCAGAGCCTTCGACAAATCCACAACACGCTCTTCCACCTTGGAGATACGTGCCACAAGCCACTCCCTTCCGTGAAGTTTGTGGGAGTCTTGTTCGCGGAGAAAGTAATGCGGAGCTCCAACATTAAAAGCCGCCCACGGGCGTGTAGCTTGATTCCTCGTGGGCAAGAACAGAGCAAGATCACCCTCTTTGAAAGACCGGAACGCAATTTTCTCATGAGAATCAGCCTGGAATCGATGAGCCTTGTCCCGATATGCGCGCGCTTCTTTTTGCCATTTCCTAGCCGTATGCTCCATGTCTCGCAATCGTTTCGAGACGGCTTCGCTAAACGTCTCGATGTTGAAGCGGTTGAGTGTGTCGACAAGTTCGTGATACCTTTGGTCCTCCTCTTCGGACTTCGTAGATTCAGACCATTGGAGGAACGAGAGATCGGAAAAGTCTTCGAGATGGCGCTTGAGGGGTGTGGGCGAAGGTGTGATGACACTGCGGCCGAGGCCGTTAGGGTCGTTCATGATAGTGCTGCTACTCACTTTCGAGGCGCGTTGAATGACCATTGCACCTTCCTCATAAGTAATGAAGAGCCCAAGAGTTTCCAGCAGACGAATTAGGCGATCATGCTGAGCGTACAGCCGCTGGCTAAGCTCCTTTGCGCGGAGTGAGCGCTGATGGGATCGTGAGGAGTCAAACTCCTCATGCTTCGCGATTTTCTTTTGCAGATGTGTCAGCTCGATGTCGAGACTGATCGCATGCGACTTCGACTCAGCAAGCTCTATTTGCAGCCGCCCCACCTTTGCTTCTTCCTCTTCCGCCCGTTTCCTGAGAGCTTCTGAACCCGTTTCGCCTTCCGCGAATTTGCTTCGTAGGTCATGGAGATGGCTGCGCTCCTCCTCAAGCTCTTCCGCGATTGAAGCAGCCTTTGCCTTTTCGACGCCCAGTTGTTCCCGCAAAGAAGACACCTCAGCTTCCTCCTTGCTGAGTTTCGACTTAAGCTCTGTCTCTGTTTCAAGCGCTCTGGCGCGGGTCGTGTCGTTTTCGGACTGAGCCATGGCAACTGCCTGTTGGAGTTCTTGTTGATGATTGAAAGATCGCAATGCAAGATTCTCAAGTTGCGAAATGAGCGTAGAATGATCCTCGGGCACGGTATCTTCTGGAGACAATCGAATAAAGGTGACAGCAAGTGACTCGTGATATTGCCTTTCGGCCTTTTTTTGTTCATCGAGTTCAGCTTGCAAGCTGACAATATGTTTGTCGGCGTTCCTAGCCTTCTCCGCAGCGTCTTTGCGAACCTGTTCAAGCTCCCCGATGAGGCTTTGTATCTTCGATTCCACGCCGCTCCGTTCATTGTCGCGACTCCCAAGGATGCGGTCGAGTTCATCTTCGGCCTCCTCAATTTTGCTTTTGTATGCGTGGATCTCTTCTTCTAGCGATCTTCGCTCATCAGCAAACTCTTTCTGTTGGGCCTTCATATTTTCCATAATATTTTCCTTGGTCGAAACAGCTTCCTCAACTTGGCGTCTGAGCCCCGCATATTCCTCTTTTCTGGACTGGGTTTCCCTTTCCAGGGTAGCACGCGCTTCCTTTTCAGTATTAAGCTCGTGCTCAAGTCGCACTATGCGGCGTTTGTCGTCCTGTCCTTGGTTTGTTGAGAACCTCCGTGAGGAGACTGAAGATCGTCGAGATAATTCGTCCTGCAGTCGAGGAGACGGCGCTTCAATAGTAGGTGTCGACGGGTCTGCTGGGCTTTGAGGACCCATCGAAGGAAATCCACTCCCAATGGATAGCCTGGAAACATGAGATTGACGGTGAAGCAGATCTTCGAGCCTGCGAACCCGGCTCTTAGAACCCTTTAGCTCATCTTCCAACTTTGAATTCGCTTCTCTCAAAACTCGTAGCTCGTCGTCGCCACGTAACAGAAGCTGGGAACCTTTGCCAAAAGCAGGCTCATGAACGCTACCCATCTTGAAGTTCTTGGCACGCTTTATTTGCTGTTTGCTTGGTCGATCCAAATCCTTAATGGCTTGACGGAGAGACTCTGACTCGGACTCTTGTCCTTCAAGACGTTGTAGAACTTTCAAATACTCCTCTAGATCTTCTCGATTGACGGCCGGCCACAGGCTTTTGTCAGACTGCACATTCATCTCGAATCCGAGCATGCTCCCCTGAACGGCTTCAATGTTGATGACGTCTGCGATTGGCTTTAACCATTTTTTTCTTCGTCGTTCCTCCTCTTCTTGATAGCCAGCCATTTCCTCTGCAAGTGATGATGTATCCTTCTTCATCTTCTCCATCCACTCGCGTCTTCGTATTGCTTCGACAAGGAGGGTTCCGTAGATGTAAGGGAGTCTCCCAACTAGGGATATAAGCTCAAACGCAGCGACACCGTCCTGGGGAATATTGATGGATTCCAGCTCCGCACTCAGGTTCGAAATAATAGATTCGATACCTGCGATACTCCGCATGCTCTCTACAGCGTTTTTGACTGCGAAGTTCTTCTGCTCCACAGACCTTCGGACAAGATCGCTCATTTCAGTGCTATACTCCTTGATAGCCGGGAGAAAGTTGCGCGTATGCAACAAAGCCATTTTCGAGACAGAGGCAACTGATTTTGAATTCGCAGGTAGTCCCATCACGTGCTCAAAATCAGACTCCACCTTCTTTGCAACAACGTCAATTTCGTTGAATAACCGTGCTGGTTCCTCTGAATCATCCACAAGCGACCGGCTTTGACTCTGACCCACGGCGGTTAGCAGTTCATTGTAGTCTGCACCTATTTTCTCGAGTTGACTCCCCATGCTCGTCATACGCTTTCCAAATGATTCTCTTACGCGCTTGCTTACACTTGTAGCCTGTTTGACGGCTGCCGCGTCAAGGTAATCTTGAAGTGTCAGCGTCCGATTTGGAGAGTTCTTTCGACTTCCTTGTGCTGCTCGGACTTCCTTGGCTAGGAACTGGACAAACTCCACCTTTGCTGGTATTGATGATAACTGCATGAAATCTGCATCAAGCCTCCTAAGATTCTCTCCCGTCTCCTTCTCCACTCCCTCAAACCAGTCCTTCGCAGCCTGGTGCTTCTGCTCCAGGCCCCGAATATGTGAATCATGGTTTCCCACGGCGATTTGGGTTCCTTTCTCAATAGTTGCCTGCTCCCCGAAGTGGTTCGAGGCTATTCTGGACATGGACTGGGACTTTTCGAGGATATCGAAGGCCCAGTCGCGGCGAGCTTGGAATAAAGTTTGCCATGCTCGCAAATCAGTATGGCTAGAGAGGGTATCGGGGGGGTTTTGGGGGGTGTATGGTTCAGGGAGCGGTGTCAGAGTTATAGGGGACTGGGCTCCCGCGGAGAGCTCGCGGTTGTAGACGAATATCTCTTTCTGCAAAATTTACGAGGATCAGCTCAGAACATCCCAAGTGAGAAGGCAACCTTACCTCCGTCAAGAGCGCCTGCAGTTTGACATGTTTGCCTCGAGTCGTAAGAAGGATTTGGCACTCGGGTTGTATGTGGGTAATACTCGAAATCCAGTGCTTCAGGGCTTCGATTGAGTTGAAGCCGACGGGATCAGCGTCGAGCCGCTGGCCCGTATGAGCTACAGCTATCTGCAGCGACATTCGAAGGGGCCTTCAGCAGCACGGGGAGCCTGTTGCGGCGGACAGGACTTGGGGGAGGTTGAAGGCAGAAGTGTGGAGCTGATCGTGAGCACGCCGCGCCAAGCCAAAGGTGCAGGGGTACTCCACACGGGCCACCGATAGTGCATTCTCACCCAAGAGAGGAACTCGATCAGATGAACCACCTCAGTGCCCATTCACCGGCACGCGATTAATAGTGCAGATAAAACTTTCTGTTTGCCAATGGACAACGCAAACGATGCGGTCATGGTGGATGCGGCCCCGAAACCCCGAAATCCAGACGATTATTCAGATCTTCTACACACAAGCCACAGCGACGCGTTCGCGTTTTCAGAGCGGGAACAGCTCGTCCTCGAGCTTTATGATCAGCTCCGGGAGTTGGAACTGGAACAGAGCCTGCTCAAGGCGCAGAACGAAGGTATGCACCAACTGCATTTGCCATGTGATTCAGCTAAAGTACCTTTTCGAAGCACATGCTTCAGATGTCTCGGCACTGGCAGATGATGTCTTACAGGACCAGCTGATCGTGGCGGAGCGTGAGGTTATGGACGCGAAGGCAAGGTACGAGCTACGCAACAGAATCACGCATAATGTGCTAGTTATGGACCCTGTCTTGAAGGCTGTTCACGGTGGTGAGCATACTGGCTATGCCGAAAAGTAAGGTTGCCGAATTTCTATTGGACCTCTCATCTCACATTTAATAGGAGGATACTACCATTGATTTCTGAGAATGATGTGGTCTCAATGGTCCACAACACTCTTGCCTCAAAGCTCACCTCGACGACACATGCTTTGAACGCAGCTGAAAAGGAAAACATCACCGTTAACGAGAAGAACAGGGAGCTTGCACGGTCCCTTCTTGCTCTTGCAGAGGAGTTGAAGGCCCGGTCAACCGAGGATATCGAAGACCCTCGACTCCGTGAGCAGGTGACGGATGAAGAGAAGGGTCTAAAGGAATCCCGGAGACGAATGATGACTTTGAAGGGGATCGTCTCAGGTATGGTCGTTGGAAGTGGAATCGACTGGGCCGAAGACGACGCCTTGCGCGGGCTTGTCATGGATGAAGAGGATGGGTAAAAAATGAGAGACCTAATATCCAGGATTGCAGTCAGCTGGTCTGAGAAGGATTGGCTGCAGCTTTCAACCTCGCATCTGTCCTTGAAGATCTGTACGAGCATGGTGGAGCGCAGATTGAGCGCCGCGCATACTGAAGCGCCAGGTGACTGGATGTGGATCGACTCAACACAGATCTCTGAAGCCGAATTGGAGTACTTGGTTTGGTATGAATCGACAAGGGTTTCCATCACCCTAAATCAATCATGGCCTTTGAGATGGTCATAGTGCGCATAGTGGGCACGCACGAGAAAATCCTGCAGTCTCGTATGCGAGTCTCTTTCAAGATAGATGAATGGGAGGCTGGAAGCTCAGATTAAGGACGAAGCGCCTTGTTCCTTAGGAAGCTCTGCGTGACATGAGGAAAGTATATAGTGGTGAAGGTAAAGTTTTCCCATCCCCGCCCGCTATGAAGGTAAAAACCCCTGTCGCTGACAGTCTCTCCTCATACAGGATAAGTAATCGCGTTAAAATGTTGATAAAGTGAATGTCTGGAACTCCACCAGCCAAGTGAAGCTTGGTTTCTCGCCGGCGTGCGGGTCTCTTAGGATGCTAGGTGCTAGCGAAGTCGAGGCTGATAGGAGCTCAGAACAGAATGTGGGATAGATCTGCCGCTTACAACTGGAAAGCTGTTAGGTCACACTGCTTCGAACACACATGTCTGCATGCTGTGTCCCGCCAAATGACCATGCCTAGGGGGGGTGTACGCCTCAGATAACCTGTATGCCTAGGTGCACAACGAAAAGCCGCATCGGCTGCGTGCTCCTCAATTCCGCAGTAGTTCTCCTGGTGTGTAAAAGGCACCCGGAATATGCTGGGTCATGTGTTGGTGAAAGGGAGGATTGAAGTTAGATGCTCGTTGCGTTAGGCAAGCGGCACGGAAGCACTCGCTCTGTGGCAAGCAAATAATTGGGTCGAGTAGTTCATAGGGAATCAAAGTGCAGCGGTACGCTTCCTGTGTCGGTTCAGTCGCTGCTCCAACATACTGTGTGGAACAGTACTCACAGGAGTCGTCAAAGTGCCCGGTTCCGGCGGCGAATTAGTGCAACAAACGTGTAACTGTACAGCGAGGCAAGTCGCATGCATAATTTCGATTCGTTTGTATTCGCATGGTACCGTTGTGGGAGCATCGTGGATTTAGTGGTGTGGAAGAGAGATCGCGAGGCTTGACGGTTTCTGAATCATCCAGGGATGTTAGTCATCAAGTTTCCAAAGTTCGCAAGTGAATACACCTAGGCTCGACAGTTGGGCCGACTGACAAAAGCTTTGCCTTTGAAAAGGCGAGAGCATCATGCTTACGCGTAAGGCGTCCTTGGGCGCATTTGCGCTTCGGCCATCCAGATGCGTTGGGTTGAAACGCGAGAGCTTTGTTCTCCGTTGCCACAACCGACAACGTCCTGCTTCTTAGGTGGACGACATGCGAGCGGGAGAACACCTCACATCTTTTACCACCATTTTCCTGCTGCAAAGACCATATCAAATATGCTTGAGCATCGGCACATATCCAAGTTCCCGACAAGATTTCAAAATCAGAACCATTTGGCATTGTTGACCTCCAGGGCATCAGTCTAAATATTTAGACCCTACCGTATATGGCCTAGTCTCATGGCCAGAATACCGTCCCCCTTTCGCAGCCCATCGCCCAGAGTGACGTTTGCGGCGGCTCCCCTAAATGAGCCATTATCAGCGAAACGCGATGCCCCCTCAATGGGCGTCGATGCTCCAGGCGGCGCTTCCACCATGTGATGCACGCTGCGTCCTACGGGCTTCGGTGCATCTGCCGAGGAGTTTCTCGATCATTCGAGAGTGAATATGTGCGCAGCTGCACGCTGGCGGAAACGGTCCCGTCGCACGCGCAGGCGGAGCTTGGGGCCATGCGCGGATGGTGTCGACGTCTTGCTTTCAGCCAGCCGCCCCGGTACAGGAGATAACACGTCCCAGCGATAATTTCACTGGGGGGCGAATGGCGAGGCCAGGCCATCTGCCTGCAATATAAACGGGCCACATGAAACCAGTCGCCAGGAATGCGTGTCGCTGGAAGGGTATCAGCATAGCATCGTCCCAGCGCCGCTTTCTCTCAGGCCTTGCGCCCAAACGTAGAACGCGAAAACAAGAGCAGTAGATACAAAGGCCAACATTTCCGACAACGACAGGTCTGATTTCTGAGCGCAGACGGACGGCGGTCTGCATCGACCACAGCACTGTCGCCAAATGTTCTGGCGGCCCCGCCGGGCGGTGGATGAATGCGACGTTCTTCCCTTTGTTAGCGGGGGCACGTGACCGCTGCTGCTGTTTTGGTGTGGCCCGCAAGCCGTGCGAATAACTTGGAAGCTGCGCCCGGCTGCCTTCCCCTCCAGCGCAACCCTCACTCTCCTCACCAAGCTCCCTCAACCGCCTGTGTCCGACTCCTCTCTACACTCCAAAACAACTTCGGTATGCCTCGCTTGATTTCTTTGTACCAGCCTTTGCACTCAGCACCACCCAACCCACCCACGCCTTTTTTTTCACGCGTTTTTGCCCCGATTCACGCGACATGACGTTCGCAGACTCTGTTTTCCTCATCTTCACATCGCTCTAGCGTCTTGATTTCTTGTTCTTCGCCGTCGCAACCGCTCCTTACCAAGCGCACGCTGACCATATTAGGGATCCTCATCGCAGGCTCAACTTTTTCTCAATACAACCGTCATCTGTGAGTACTTGCCCATTCCCATCTGTCAGAAGTTTGCATGTCCGCGACTCACTTTGGTGTTTTGCGACCGACTCAACTCGGCGCGGAAAGTGAAGGTGCTGCAGTGCATGTCACCCAGCACTCCACGCAACCACCAAAGCCCCACGCACCTAGTCCTTTTGTCATGAACAGAACCACTAAATCGCTTATGCGCCTAATCATCTGTTTTCGACCTTTGAGCATTTTCCCGTCATCTTTTATCGCGCATCAACTACATACGTCAACGTACTAACAGTCTCCAGACAGCTTAACTAGCTACCACCAGCATGCCTAAGGAGAAGACTACCCGTGGCAAGGGCAAGACTGCGAAGACTGATTCTGGCAAGAAGAAAAAGGGTGAGTATCGGCTGCCTGTCACTTCCATAGTTTCATCACCTGACGTCTTTAGACCCTAACGCACCCAAGCGTGGTCTTTCTGCCTACATGTTCTTCGCCAATGAGCAGCGTGAGAAGGTCCGTGAGGACAATCCTGGCATCAAGTTTGGTAAGTTGTTATGCACACCTACCGCACACCATGGGTATCTAACTATCGCACAGGTGAAGTCGGCAAGATGCTCGGCGAGAAGTGGAAGGGTCTCTCTGACAAGCAGCGTGCCCCGTATGACGCTAAGGCTGCTGCCGACAAGAAACGATACGAAGAGGAGAAGGCCACATATGCTGCCGTAAGTGAGGATGAATAAGTGCTCTAATCAGTCACTGATCGTCGGTAGGGCGGTGATGACGAGGAGGAGTCCGAGTAATCGGACAGCTACATCCTCTCATCCTGTCATTTATCGTCTTCTCTGGCCGTGCGAATCTCAGTTCTGGGCTTCGTTCGCACTGAGCCTACTTCAATCCGGTTCGGCGGTCGTGGTGCAATGGGGCTTAGGATATGGGACCAGTCTCCTTTGTTTTCTGGCTTTTCTCAAATTTCTCTACATGAAGGGTATCACGAGGCTATCGATCTGTGATGATGTTCCTAAAGTCTGCAGAGATTCAATGCGGGCACAGGGCTATCTCATTGATGATGTTTGGCGTCACTACTATAGACGCGAAAACATCAAGAAGCTCATGACCAATGTATACTAGTTCACTGCGGTATGAATCTCTGCGCTGCAACACCTCGTCCCATTGATTGTGCTGCTCAACCTGTTGCTTGCTAGTGACGACAACATAAACATGTTGTCCAGGAGTCTTCCGAGGAAGCCTTTATCGACACGTCTCCGGTAGAATCCGTCACTATGCACAGCTGCATAGTCTCTTGCAAGACTAAGTTGGTTAGCGTAGCACCCTTCCTGCCGTCGTAATCGATATCCCAGCCCGAAGGTATGGGATCATCATGAGAACTTGCGTTCTCGCCTCTCCCCTTCATCTACGTCTCCCACACTCTCTGGTTGCTCTCCGACCGCTTCTTCCGTCTCATCCACCCATCAGTTCACTCCTCAGGCCACTTCATCCTCCCGACCCAGGTACCTCACCGCTGCGGCTACCCGTGTCACCACCACGCAGCCTCCCGGCCTCATCTCCGAGACCCATGTCTATATGCCTATCTACTCTTTCGGTAAGCCGAGAAGGAATCTCCTCTCTAAAGTCGGGAGGCTGGCAGGGGATATATATATATATATTGAATTCTATAAGACGTTTCTCAAGCATCAGTAGTCCAGTGGTTAGGATGCTGCCCTCCCAGCCTCAAATGAGCTGAAAGGCAGAGGTCGCGAGTTCGAATCTTGCCTGATGCATGATGTGTGACGCCTGATTCTTTTTGTAGCATTCAAGAAGCGGCGTTCGATGCTCTTCCTTTATACTCTAATATTGGAAGAGTTAACTGATTGAAGATCGGCGTTGGTGAGATATGAAGGTAGCTTTGGGGGATCATATGTGGTTTCGGGCACCTTAGAATTTTGTGGATAAAGAAGAGTGGTAGGGGATTATGAGAGGCCTTTCACCAAGATTGCTTTTTTAGTATTGCTGGTGGTCTTTGAAGTGTACGTTCTGTTTCGTAGGATCTCCCAAGCACGTGCAATATATAGACAGAACGACGATCCCATAATTTAACGGGATATCTCTTTTGTTATGCATCGTCATATGTAGTAAGCCCGCTGCGTCCAGAACTAGAACGCTGTGCCGTATACGTTTTCCACGCCAAACGCGACCCATCCCAGTTGATAACACAAACACAGGCTCAAAACTCGCTTTTATGCCAAAACACGAGTTTTAGACTGTTGTGTGGATGAATCTCATGTTTTCGCTGACTTCTATCATCACAGCTAGAAATCGCTCAAGCCCTCGAGACTCGCCAAACTATTCCCGCTGTAGCACGACCATCAAGCCCATAATACCCAGCATCGCCTGTTTCAGCCAGGGATATTCACTCAATAGAATTGTTACATATCCCACAAATGGAATGTACCCTACCACGCTGCCAATGACGTCTTCCTGGCGGTTGAGGAACAATTGGCCGGTAGCATATAGCTCGGTATCGTCTGCGGCGTTGTTATCGCCCTTTGTGAGAAGTCGGAGGGGAGATTTGCTACTGCACAGTTAGCATCGTTCCTTATATGAGACCTCCGCATGCTTAAATCTATCCGACAAATGCGACAAATGCAAGACTACAGAAACTCTTAACTTGCCCTCCGCCAAACCGCCTGACCACCCGATGCACAATTGGAATGTTTTTGCCCTTCACATTGTACACCACCACCTCCCCAATTTGTGTATCCATCCCTCGATTCCATAAGAACAGTAGATCTCCCCTCTGGAACGCAGGCTCCATGGATCCAGAAAGCACGACAACAATTGGTGACGGCGAATCGCTGACGACAGAAAGACCTTTCCATAGCATGAAAGCGGTGGAGAGGACAAGCGCGAAGTTGAGGAGTTGGGTGGCTAGTTGCCGCGGTTGCATATTTGCGAGGCCGAGCATCGTGAGAGAGTGGTGGAGGTCGGAGGTATTGGTGGAGAAGGTGAGGAAGGCTGATCAAGGGAATACCAGGGAGTGCGGAGTTGGAATTACTCCTCTCTAGTAGCTATTAAGCTCGTCGGTGAGGATTAAAGCGAGCGTGGGGTTGTGGTGTTTGCCTTATGTGGTTGGGGGGAGCTTGATGCCAGGTGTGCTTGAACATGAAAGTTCGTGCTGACTAAGATGATATTCAACGTAGTTAACCTTCAACATGCTGCAAAGCTCACCAACACATCACCTCAATAGGAACTATGCTCTGAAACATGCTGAAGATTTTGGGTAGTCAATATCCGCGAAGCTTGCGGGCTAGAACTCACCGCCCTCTCACTTCCCCAAGTTTCTGTCTCCTGGCTTGGCGTCTCTTCCTGTCCTCTCTTTCAATCTTCAACTTCTATCTATACTCATGAAGAGGCTCTCACCCTTTGTCGCCATCCCTGTGCCTGATATCCTTCATTGAATCAATCGACAGCGACTGTTAACCGTTCCATCATCCTAGGTCGATCTCTACACAATCTGCAGAAGCGCAGTTCTACTGTTACCGACGTCTACGACAACTTGGTGGCCAATTTCTATCTTTCCAACCAGATATATCCAATGCCAACGACCCCTCGTTTAAGATCTTTTCATGTTCCTTAGTTTAACTCTCACTTAGGTTTAGTGCATTAACATCTGGCCATCTGAACCATAGCTCTAACCTATAACCCGAAATACCTCCTTGGCTTTTGATCAGCGACTGTCCTAAGCCCATAGTCGTCAGATTCTGACCAAGAAAGCCTCCACGTCCTCGGACTGTCCACTGCAGCGACTCAGAAAGGCTTCCTATTGTGTATGGTCCGTCCTCCAACCGCTACCTATCCCAGCATCAAAACCAACTAAGATCAACTCACCTTAACTATTACGACCATCTATTGCCTTAAAACTACCCGTACTGCTATCTCCCCGAACTAGACAAGTTCAAATGGATAGTATAACACCCGGATCATACGTGGTTTACGCTCCCCCGACGTCGAACGCATCGTCATCCTGGAATAGGCCAGGTTGGCCCGCATATGTATTTCACGATGACAGCACCCTTCCAATTTCAGTCCGAGCAACTCGACCGCGGACCTACAACGTGCTACCGGTGTTATTGATTGGAAAAACCCATTGGTATGTTGACGCGGGCCAGGCTGTATCGAAACATATATAATACAAGCTAACGCTTCCAGTCGATGGGCAGAACGAAGCCATTTTCAACCATTTGACCTCTATCCGGGTACCACCGTCAAATATCGGGCTGGACTTTCCGAAGCATACGATCTCGTGCATGATGCTATCCGGGATGATCTGGCAATGCCACATTGGAAAGCCGTACTGAATGCCCGATATGGAGGAGCTGATCGAGATGTTGGCGAGGAGGATTCAAGATCGGGGCAGGAGCTCACACCAGATGCTGAGCCAGATTTCGAACCAGATTCAAAGCTAAAGCGTGTAATAGACGCGAGCTTAGAAGATTTGCATGGTCGAAAGAGACCTAGCTCGGATGAGGTTTTGATCTGTCCGTCACGCCCCACGAAAAGAACTCGAGCAGGTACTCTAGACCAGATGCCCTTGCCATTCCGAAGCGGTAGAAAATGGGATTCTACAGTCAAAGTTTCAAATTCAATGCAACTTTGTTCATCTAACGAACAACTACCACAGTACCAAAAAGACACCAGCTCTCCAAACTTCTATACTAGTCATTATCAGGAGCTATGGGCGAAGGGGAAGGGAAAGTCTCACAGGCGTCAGGATTCCGAGTATCAACGCTCACCACTGCCCGTTTCGGGTGCACTGCTATCTATCGACCAAGGACAAAATGCTTGGGGGAAGAACGATAGAGCAACTCCGACACCACTACCGCTAAGCGCGAAGGCCAGTAATGCGAATGGTGGGCCTGATGCAGATCTGTGAGTAATTTCCTTGCGCTTTAAGCAAAGCTAATACTCGACCACTTAGTCTAGAGAACCCAGATTTTGTCACTTTCCTCGTCGGGCCCCACAGAATGTCCTTCGTTGTTCCTTTCAAAGCGATTAAAAACCGTGCCTATTTCGTCGGACCACACTTGAACTTTGTGATACAGAAAGGCAACGGATACTACTTCGACCGGCCTATCCTTTCCCGTATTCATCCTGAAGATTTCCACATGGTTGCGGATTTTCTCCTCACTGATGATTTCGGCCGTCGAGTCATCGAGAATGAGGACCAAAGGCGCGAATTGATCGATGAGTGCCTTTCAGCTTGGGCAGTCGCGGAAGAGCTAGGCATGTTAGATTTGATGGAGCATATCGCTAACAAACTGAGGAGATCTTTGCCATGGCCTTTAGAAGAGGCTCTGTCAGTCGCGGGTCTCGTCCACAAAAGAAAGGATTCATTCGATCCTATCCAAAACCGTCTGAAAGATTTGCTCGCAGGGTACATCGCTGATAACTTCTGGGAGTATATTGGAAACCACTTGACGAGTTTAGTGCAAAAGTTCAAACAATGCCCAGAGCTGGAGCAGAGAGTACTTGAGCACAGGGTTGAGAAGTTGGAAATAAAGCATAGCCATCTTCGTGCCCTTTGCGATTGACGAGACAGCTTCCTCTATGAAATATTCCTGTTCTGCAACCATCTAAGGACATCCAAGAATATTCATGGTCACAGGTTTTCGAACATTTAGAAGGGATACTTCAAATGGAATTCAATCGGACTCAGAGCTTATCTCTCGGAGCGTGCCATTCTTGGCGAGTGTAGGGTCTGTGTTGCGTCTGACACTGGGAAAATCCGCAGTGAAGAGTATCCCCAAGAATGACCCAACTAGAAGTCCATTTCTGCTCTCAAACCTGACTACCTACCTATTCAGCCTGAGTAATGATTACACAACATTTTGATGTAGCGCTACAAGCCAACGTCTAAATTAAGAAGCCCAAGTTTGGTACTCCGACGCTCGTTAGAGCCGCTCTATTTCACAGGGGACTAAGATTCTCCTTGTACCAAGGAAGGCCTAGCTCTAGTCCCACAACCCGATCAATTCGCAAATTGGACTCAATTTTTAAACGCCTTTTATCGATAGAATGGATCATGGAAAGCATGGTGGTGTCTTAAGGGCACCCGGCGTGAGTTGTTTAAGGACTTACCGCAAAAAAAATACGCAGCTGAAGTTTCAAATATATCTGAATGTACTTATCGCGTTGGCTTCAGGGATATTCTGCCACGTCGGAAGAGAACAAATCCTAGGGATACAGTGGTTAAAGATGATCTAGATAGCTGATTATCTTGGGTAGGAAATATTAGGTTGAGTAGATAAGAGATTTATATGCTTGGCTAGTTAGACTTGGGCCCTTTGGCGACGATAGAACGCAAGATATTAAAGATCATTTCTCTATTGAAGATAGATAAGTCGCTATAGAAAAAATAGTCGGAGCTCTTGTAAAAGTTTCCAGGCATATATCTATAGCGCTCCTCAAAGCAGCAAAATTGATTAGCGGAGATTTGTCTTGCTACGGCTTCTAGAAATAGGGAACTACTTTATCGACAATTTCATGCATTAGCGTAACACAAAAATCATTTCGTAAACCTTGATCGCACGAGATTCAAGTGCTCGATATAATAATGCTTGTGGTGCCTCCCTCGCATCATCTGAAGACAGTGTTCTCAGAGCACCCGGCATACTGCTTAACGGTGTGTTGTATTTACCAAGCAAAGGCAAAAATAGGATACCTTCTAGTTACGCTCGGCCAAGAAGAACAACAAGGGAAGAGGCGAATCTCGAGAATTCGCAAGGAAGCTAGATTTTGGCTTGGTGTTTGAAGGTATACAGTTGATTGTAGACAGTGGGAGGAAACCGAACGGAATGACAGTCTTTTCAGCACATGCAAGCAGAACTACGGAGATATTCAGTCCATTAGACATCCTGCGCTTACAAACTCTCCTGCATGCCCGCCCCACGTTCTCTACTGGCTGGCTGTGTTGCTTCGCTATCGTTCTAACTTACGATCCTTACCATAGTTAGTTTTAACAGCAGGTGAGATGAATCCTCGCCAGTATTATTCAATTGCTGAATAGGCAGAAGCCGAAGGCGCCGAGTTAGAGTCTCAGAGACCTTGTTAACTGCTGAACTCTTCATCAAGCCTCAATGGATAACTTGAGTCTCATCGCCATTGAGCGGCACCTTAGATTATGGACTGTGCAAGGGGAACCAAATTGTGATTTAGTACATAGAAATCCAAGGTTTCAAAATATTGGCGACGTTTAAACTTTTATCATCCTCGTGGTCAAAGCAAAGGACAGCATAATGACAAGCGAATGGATGGGCCTGGCCTTCTTCTGTCCATGCCAAGGATATGAGACCTCGGATGTTTTAGATTTGTCACATGACGTAACTCTTGGCGTCTTTGCATGATATATCTTGGCACCTGCGTTACAAGGACGACTTCCCACACCCTACAGTCTTTTCTCCTTCTACATATGTTGTAAAACGCCCTAACATCCAGACACAGAGCACATTTATTGGTGGTGCATTACTGTGAACGGCGAGAGACACCCCCGAACTGAACTCTGCGAAGATCTCCCGCCACGTGGATGATTACAGGCCATTCAACAAGCTACCTCCCTAACTATCCTTCGACTTTCCGACACGATGGGTAATACTGGGAGACATCGCTGCGAGAAGTGCTATTAGAGGCCACGAATGGTTTCAGAAAACATTTTCATTGGTGCCACGACGAACTGTCGAGCTCGACCTTGAATCCACGAAAGGAGCAGTTGAAGAGCCGGACCATCCCAAGCTGTTAGCATATCTCTCCTCACTCAAGGAGTATTCAACAAGCTCTACAGTGGTGAATCTAGCAACGAAATCCTCATTATGCAACGGAGGAATGGATTAGCCTTAGGACACAACTTCCGGTTCTAAAAATAATCGCCCACCAGCTTTGTCGGGAGAAGAGTTAAATTGGATTTGAGTATATCCTCATGACTGGGATTCCTGGCACACCCTTGGCGGAAGTATGGAGATCCATGAGCTATGCAGCGAAAGAGCAGTTCGTGCACCAGTTGGCAGTGTATTCCTTTTCCCTGTTCATGAATAAGTTACGCGGAATTTGGAATCTCTATCGGGATGCAATCCCAAGATCTTCATGCAGTGGTGTCGTGCTGCCTGTGGGTCCAGTCGATGATGAAGCTCCTCCTACCATGATGATAGATCTGATATAAATATGATCAAGGTAGCGGCCTCTAGCGGCATATTGATGTTCCAAGCCATTCGAAAGTGGAAAAGAGCAGTCTCATGAATGCGAAGACTGAAGCCTAAGTGTATTGAGGTTTTTGAATCAAGCCAGATGCAAAGGGACTTCGAACTCGCATCCGGAACTGTGGCAATGCCTTTTTTTTCTTTGCAAGGCTAATGAATGAGTGGATTGATACCATTTTCGGCAAGAAATGGAATGGAAACGTGCGCAGCTTGCGTGACGGAATTGACCAATCTTATAACACATCTGTAGTTGAATATAAAAGTAACCGCACCTACGGTCCTTATTGTACTCTGGAAGCCTTCTAAATTAAATTAGGAATAATCCTTCCTTTTCGGAGCATACTCTTCTTTGGCGGGTCACGGCCTGACCAATAAGGTGTCTACGCGGGTTCGAGGAACAGCAGTCGTTAATCGATAGCGATGTCCACTACCATACGCGGAGGAATCGTCTCCATTCTCACGAATTCTTCACTTCTACATCCCACCGCACATGTGTGGAAACAGAGCCACAACGCTACATCGAGGAGTTGTGATACTTTTGGCATGCACAATTCGTGTTCGGAAACAGTTGGCGAGAATCAAGCTGAGTCCAGCCATTCGTATCGCGTCGCCCTCAGCTCAACGCCACCAATGGACGAGCCTAAGTCGCCCAGGCGGCAATCGAACGAGGCTCAAGCTTGGAGAGGTGGGCTGCAGTTCCTTTTAAATCGGCGCTGGACCCTTGGCTTTGGGAACCTTGGCCTTGCGTTTTTCAGCTCCGATCAACTTCTGCGGTCGACCTTTGGTAAGAAGCTGGTCGGTTCACGGTTGCTGGTTGAGACGCTCCCGATTATATTATCTTCGGATCAAAATGTCGTCCTATGGATTCGCCAAATGGGTTGAGGGTGTTCGATTCTTTGCTCGTCCCAGAGCAGTCAATTCAACATGCTCCGTAAGCTGTAACCCCACAATTGACGATACTGGACGTTTTGGGATTAATAGTTCCTCAAGGGAACCGATGAGCAAGACACATTCTCCTCATGTCGAGCAGTAGCAGCAGGGAATTGCGAGGTTCCTGTTGACGCTACTTTTTCCGGGGATGCATGCGTTTGTGCTACCCTAGGAAACTACAACAACAAGTTCTCTGCCTGCGTTCACGACACACCGTACTCGGCTTGCATTGATCCCAGTAAGCCACACCATTACGTTTTATAACAATGCTGACAAGAGCTGTAAAGATAATGATCAAATCATGGCTAGCTGGTCCTCTGGCCACTGCAAGGCTATTGCTACGACAACTTCAAACCCTACCCCGACGATCAAATCAACCTCCAAGGATACGCCAACATCATTTTCAACCCCTTCAGTGACCCTCTCAGCAAAGTCAGAGCAAACCTCAACACCTGATCCATCAACTCCACAGTCCACGTCAAACTCGTCAGAACCATCAAGTACGTCCGCTCCCCAGACTTCCTCTCAGGAACCAAGCTCAACTCCCCTTTCCACTACAGAACCGACTTCAGAGAAACCTTCTTCTCTGGAGCTGACCTCGGAGAAACCCTCGTCCAAAACCCCTCAAATTGCTCCCTCGTCTGTCCCACAGCCTAGTTTGGTGCCGGTAACAGTAGTAACTCGAGTACCTGCTCAAACTACCGGACCCGCTGCTTCAAGTTCTTCTACTCACGCTCTGGTTCCGAAATGGACGGGATCTGGAAACCTTCTTCAAGGATACTGTGCTACGCCTGAATTCTCGCTTCTCGATGGGCCTACTGCATACTGGGCTCCGATTATTGGTTGTGTTGGCGACAAGCCTGACTGCTGTCCCTTCGATGTCCCTCCTTCAACGATCCCAGGTGCAACAGCTCCTATAACCATCGTGGTCACGATACCGGCATCACAGGCCTCCAACGTGCCTACAGGTGGGACTGGAGGCTTCCCAAATCCAGTACAACCTGCTCAAGCTACCCTCGATCGTTGTCCCGATGATTATCACTCCATCGGTGGTGGCTGCTGTCCTTCGTATGCCTACATCCCAAATCTCTTACCCCAACCCTACTGATTACTATAGAAACTACTTCCCCTGGAGCACCGCTTTTGGCGGCCAAACACCCTGTTACTCCACCCTCCCCATCGCCATAACGCCCCCACCTATCCCAGAATCTGTAACTGGCACCGACACGCCCACCGCATCTCCCAAACCCACCTCCGCAATCGTTAATGTCGTCTACGCAATGCAATACCCAGTCAAGCCCTCCAAAGTCGGTCTTACATCCAACGCTAAAATCGGAATCGGTGCCGGCGCTGGCGGTGCCGCGCTCATCTTCGGTGTCCTCCTCTGGCTACTGATTTGGAAACACCGAGCCCATAAGAAAGACAAAGCCGCGCTAGAAAGCTTGACAGGATTAGGTCCGGGCCTCAGCTCCACAAGACAAAGCGTTACGATTAGTAACGTCGGAACCAATAGCACAGGCGTAGAAGGATGGAGAAAGAATGTCGTGGGCCCAGCTCCTGGAACACAGAGTAGATTTACGGAAGGCTTGGAACCTACGTTGCCGAACATGGGGCCTACGAGTACATATCCGGCAGACTGGCGACCAGGACAGCGAACGGTATCGCCACCCATGCCAGCGGCTTATACTAGGGATTCCAGAACGCAGATACAGCGGGATACGCGGTATCCGAGTCCGCCGATTGGAATTCCCGAGGGGTATAGCGAGGTTCAGGGGCAGCCGGTTCTGGACCGTCGATACTCGAATGCTAGTGCGCCGGTCAGTGATAGTGGGTATACATCAGGAGCGGGGAATATCAGTGAGATGCAAGGTGGAGGATACGTGCAAAGGCAAGAGTTGCAGGGTGTGCCGGAGGGACAAACTTGGGGTCATGGAGCGTATCAAGAGACAGCGCAGATGCATGCTCAGCCGCAGGGACAGCCGTGGGGTCCGCCCCCCGGGGCGGGGGCGCAGACGAGATATTACGAGGCGCCTGCTGGGAGGATGTAGGCTATGGTGAGGGAGTTAATATGGAATATTGTAACGTTTATGTGTATGAACATCCATGTGTGCGCAGATTTTTAAATCTTCGAAAAATACTGTACATAATGAGGGATGAATAAATAGCACGGAGGATTACCCACGGTCATTTAAAAGGTAAACAGGATGAAGAGGAGCATAGCCACGGTCGCTTCAAGGAGTAGAGATAATAAATAGAGAACCATTTCTACCCATGTTCGGAGACACTGATTTGCCATGAAGACAAAATCAAACGAGTTTTGATGACGTTTTTTTTGCAAGCTTACCATAGCACCATTATTTAAGCAAATAATCCGTCTTCACTGTCCCCACTCTTCAGCCACGAGGCCATCTTCAAGCTTCCTTCTCACTACGTACATAAACCCTTCATCTCCCCTCGCAGTGAATGAAAGCTTCTTTCCACTTCTCCTAGCTGCTGGGGGGAGTGATAGGGCTCCCCTTCGAGGCACCTACGCGAAGGGTCTTTCCTCTCGCTCTTCTCATTTATAACACTCGAAACATCACGGAAGTAGAGTTGTAAGGCCTCTGAGGTTGAAGCAAAGAGATACAAGTGCCAATTCGGAAAGGCGACGAAAATCTCCAAAAGGAAAGGAGGTAGGCAATTATTCACGCAGTGGAAGCGTTGCCATTCTTAGTCTTGAGCAGGTCGTTTAACTTTTGTCGTCTTTCCAAACTGGACAGCATCTGAGACCAGAGAAACCATGCGGCAAAAGTGCCTGCTAACAAGACCATGGCAACGACGATGTAAATCCATATCGCGGGGTGAGTCTCTTCTCCTGTTATCTGATGAACGTTCATGCCGAAAATGCTCTTTCTCGAGATTAGCTTTGCCGTAAAATGTGTGTTGAAGTGGCATTCACTTACCGCTGCCAGTGTTAAGGGAAGATAGACAAATGTCAGAACCGTGATACGCCGAATGCTGGCCGCGAAAGCATTTGCCGCCTTGCTTTCCTCAATCGCAGCTCGTGTGTCTTGCACAGTAGCAATATTGAAGATTAAGCTGATGAGTGTCTTCGTTTCATCGGATAGTTGGTTACATCGTGATGTGTAATCTTCCAGAATCTTGATTTGTTTTCTTAGAAAAAGTTCGCATGGCCCATTCACGGATAGATCTGGATTGAATAAAGGGTGCCCAATCATGTAGTAAGTAAGATCCATAGCGGCTACTAGTCGCCGGCGCACCTGCACCCAGAGTGGAGACAGTCGATGTAGTTCGCGTGTGTATTGGAGTTGCTCGGTTGAAGTAAGGGCTTCATCCATACATTTCATCCCCTACATGTCTTAGCCAAGCGTACCATGTGTTAAGCCAAAGGAAACAACTCACCAAGGCTTCTAAATGCATTTCAGCCTCGGCGAGAAATGTATACCAATTGAATGTGACTATGTACATCACGATCGATGAGATTCGTGCTAATTGACTGGATCCCTCAGCGCTGCCAATAATTATCTCTTCATGTCTCGTCATCAGTACTTTCAGACCATCCGCTATCGCGACGTCCAGGGGGTCTAGATCAAGCAGTCCAGAACAATTGTTTTCCTCTGTACTCTTAAGGATTAGTGTAATCCGAGTCACACGCCATGTGTGTGTCATAAGATCTCCATCCATGTTACGAAAGCGGGCTTCTGGAGACCCAGCAAGTCGTTTAGCCTCAGAAGGAGTTTGGGACAGACTATATCTATCCATAACTTGGAGCGAGAAGAAGAAGGCTAGGTCGTGTTAGACTGGGATTAAACTACTCGCTGTACGTACCTGGGTCAGCCAGAGTTCCAGTATTGAGCATTCCATAGCTAAAATTAAAGAAGTATGGCGAAATCTTTAGGTAAAACCCTAAGGCTTGGATTGCTTCGCCGCAGAGCTGGGTTGCAATACTATACCTGTGTTAACGAAATCTATGTCAATGGGAGAAAGAACCTACAAGAAGCATTCTTTAGGTTGCTGGCCTTAATGATTAGGCAGTTCTCGATTTAAAAAGGCCTAACTCACATCCTCGTTCAAGAATATTACCAGCTCTGCCACGGTCCCTACAGACTTATAGAACGAAAACCTGCGAGGCAAACGGGCTCCTTTTGCAACAGCTGGCTGGCTGTAATGGTAAGTGTCTATATGGCAGACAGACCCAGTGCGTTCCTTCAAGATTCTTTCCAAAACACCAAAGGTCTTACCGTGAGCAATTTGATTCCAAGGCCAATTTCTATGACAGAACTGGAGCGGAAGGGCTGGTTGGGTCGTAGGATCGGGAGCAGAGGATGGAGGCTGCATCCACCACGCGCTCCTTAATGCCATTCTGATTACCGTCTAGAATTCTCCCTCTCGTAAGTTATGATGCTGTGATAGGCAAAGTTGAGGTTAGTGTTTCGTGAGAGGAGAAAACCCCACTTGCTGCCTAGCGTGCATGGTTGGGCGAGCTGACATCGTTTGCGACAGAAATAACATTTCCTGCATGTACACAAGCCACTCGGATGTACCAAAGATGCCAGCTTGGACTGGAGAAAGACACTGGAGAAATACAGAAGAAGGATAGTAAGGTTCAATTAACGACTTTTGACTGGATCTCGAGAGACAGAGTTTGGGAGTCGTCCCACAAACCATTGCTTGATCTGGTCGCATACAAAATGAGAACAATTGCTCTTCGTCCCGAAACTTAAAGAGAACCTTAGATGAGGCTGTGCGATCGCACGGAGATATTTCACATGAATTGATCTGATTCTTTACGCAGTAGGTTGAAACCTGGAAGTGCACTAGTCTCCACAGAACTACCTCGGCATGTCCCGAACAGGTAGTCAAAGCAGCTTACATCTCCTCACAAACGGTTGTGCACAAGCTCGTGTATTCATGGGAACAACAAGTGGGTGACTGTGTTTATCATGCGGCCCTTATATTTTGTTGGACAAATGCGTCATATCTGTGGCTTGAGTCTCAAGAGACAAAGTCATCGGTTCTTGCGGACATAAAAGGCCCGATGGAGCTGAGTAACCTAGACATCTACATCACTGCCCAGCTGCCTGGCCTCCTCCGCCTCACAAGCCCCGCCACCAGTATATCTGTCCTCTTGGGGATTTTCCCTCATACATAAATTCTCACCTAGAAGTTGCTTGAGACAAACAATCGCCGTTATGTTCAGCTTCATCGCCGACGGTCTAACGTAGGTGTTTTGCCCCGCAGTGAAGTCCAATAGCAAGGTTCAAGCTATAGAAGGCTGTAGCATGCCTCATTGCCACCTCTCTAGCTCCCAATCGCTTCAAAAAACTACCAAACCTTCGCTACCTGAGCTAACAACCCTTTCAGTGTTACAACCACCGTCCTCTTCCCCGCCTTCGCCTCTTACAAAGCCCTCCACACCTCCGACCCCGCGGTCCTCGCACCATGGCTCATATACTTCATCGTACTATCTCTCTTTCACCTCGTCGAGAACACATTCGACTTCGTTCTAACCTGGGTTCCCTTCTACGCCTGGTTCCGGTTCTTCATCCACCTATACCTCATCCTACCGGGCTCCCAGGGCGCAACATTCCTCTACACAGAATACATCGATCCATTCTTATACCACCACGAGCGCGAAATTGACGACTTCATCACCGATGCACATGACCGCGCGCGAAGCGCTGGACTGGCATATCTGCAGCAGGGAATTGAGTGGGTGAAGGTCAACGCTCTTGGGTTTGCTCCCCGACAGCCTAGCCCGCCACCAAGTCGAGGTGCTAGCTATGCGCAGACATTCATGTCGCGATTTAACATGCCGTCCGCCAGACCTGACACCGACTTGTACAGCTTGGTCACACAGGCGCTGAGTGGAGCTAGTGCTCTATATGCCGGAAACCGGGAGGCGCAGGCCGAGGAGCTGAATCGCAGTTCAACCCTCATTCCAGACAGCATCCGAAACAACGACGATAGGTTGAAACATGTCGCGGCACAAAGGGAACGACTGGCTGCTCTCATGTCAGCTTTCGACCGCGAGCACGCCAATATTAAATCGCAGAGGGAGGGCGGAAGTAGATATTATGAGGGAGGTGGGTTGTCTAAGAGCAGGAGCGAGGCCGAGTTTGACAGGATTGAGAGGGACGAGGCAAGTAATCCTCCATATCCTACCACGCCCCCAGCGTTCGACCGAAGGACTAGTCAAGGTGGATGGATGCCTTGGAACTGGCGAGCTGGACAGAGGCCCGAAGAGGAGGACCCGCTTGCTTACGGAAGAGATAATGCGAGTCAGGGACGGTCTACTGGATTTGATCTTGGCGATCGCTGAGAGTTTGTGCCGGAAACCAACCCTGTAGAGTTTTATGATTGCGGAGTTTGGGTTCGGCTTCGGAATATTATTATAGGTGGTAGACAAAACACCTCTAGCCTCGCCGACTTGGCGAGTGACAGGCAGTATTATTCTCGCCGCAAGATGAATGGAATTGCGGCACTCATGAGATGTACATTGAGGGATGATATAATACAGTCTATGCATCAGCATAGATAGACGGCGGCTTCTGAACATGATGCCGAAAGATGCATTCTACTCGCGGGTTGGCCTTTGCGTAATTGTTCCTATGAGCCGTCGTCACATACATAATTTGTAGTCCAAAAAGTCTTCGTGGCCATCTACATCTTCGATTCCTTGAATGGGTATCTCACGGTATCGTCTTTCCTCAACACCACCTTCCGCTTCTTCTTGGTGGTGACATGTTCGACCCATACCTCCTTAGTTAGATCCTTCGTGAACTTTCTAATGAACCTAGGATCCCACAACTCGGACGCTATGCCAAGATCTTTGCAACATCGCATCAAGGCGTTGGACTTGCAGCCTTCGGTGGCTGTGGGGATGCCGTCGGGGTCGAAATATTGCTGCTCGCCACGGGCGATGGAAACAAGTCTGCAAACATCAATTAGTCCTAGCCGGTAAGAAGTGCCAGAGAAGCCAGAACGTACCTGCCCTGGACCACAAGCCCATACTCCCTCGTAATCAGCTTCCCCGTCACAATACTCTCTCCTCTCGGCGCCAATCCCCAACCTCCGGGCCCAAACACCCTGTTCAATATCCTCCTATACTTGATCTCAGGCAGATACAACAGCCCATCAGGCTTCACCTCGACATCGTCTTGCTCAATGGGGGCTAGTAGTATATCTTGTTGCTCTTTTGTAAACGCGCCGCCACCCAATCCATGGTACGACCGTGTCCAGTCAATAGCAGGAACGCCTACCAGCTCCGGCGGCTCATCACCTAGTCCATTGGTAAGCGATCGCTGTGCTTGTGCTTGCTTGGCAGCTGCTTCAACAGAAGTGCTTCGAGCGGTAGGCGGCGGAGGCTCTGCGGCGGCGCCAAACGTGGGAACGACTGTTCTTTGAGTGGAGGAAGTGGAGGGTGCTGCCCGGTAGGTCGTGGCAGGTTTGGACGCTGTGCTGGTTGTAGACGTGGCTTTTGGGGCAGTGGCCGTGGACGTGGCAGAGCGGACGTTGCCTGTCGCGAATGCGGACGAAATGGGTGAAAAGATGAAGCTGCGGGATTGAGATATCCTGTATGAAATTGGGGCTGCTCTAGAGGAGTGAATTGAGACGATCAAAGACAAGCCCCGCCGTGAAGGAGCAGTAGCCATTGCTATAAAGAATGCTACTCGAGAGTGTGGATGGCGGCGTTCAGGAAAATGACGGGACGCGAGGTCACGATGCTTTCTAACAAGCGCCACATTGCGGTCGACCAATCATAGCGGGGTTCAGCGCTATTACACCGAAGGATTATCTCGACTTCATCTTCGCAACCTCAAGTCTGGGGGCTTCGACTCCCCGGACAAAACAGACAGCTTGCAGGCACCGGGCTGGAGTGTCCGAGTAGACCCTCTTTGTTCGCGTTTGGTATCACTTGTTTGTTTCACACTGACCCATACGCGGACGAAAATCGGTTTGCCGAGTTCACCAAATGCACATTAATCAACGAGACCTTAGCTTTGGACAAATCATGAGGCTATCCTTGCGTATGAACCCTTGGAACCCTTGGGTTTTGTCCCATATCCGCCACCCAAAGAATGGGGAGATAATGTCCGACCCTCCGCACTTGATGAGCGAGGCCTGCGTACCACCATGGTGATGTTAACGAATTGTCTTTGGATCTAGGATGCAACCCCAAGGGTGCAAGCTCCGTTTCCTTCGCTGCCGTACTCCCATTTGAATCCGACCTTGTTATTTGGATCCGGGCCATGAGACTGGCCGCAAGTACCCAGTTAGCCACTAGCTTTCGTCCAACGTCTGAGGAAAGATTAAGGCGGCATTGTTTCCGCTAACACCCTGACATCTCCTGTGTATTTAAGTAGCAGCACTTCTCCGCCTTTCCGCTACATCTCCTTTTCCAGACCCACCACATGACGGCCACTATGTCGACAACAGTCGAAGTGCCTCCAGGCCTTTTCAGTGTGTTGCAACGCGCATCAATCTCCGGAGTTATCACATCCGTTCTCGTTATCGTCAGTTCTGCACTAAGCCCATCCTGCGGTCTACAATCTCACGTCTAATTCTAGGTAGTTATTCGTCTCATTGCCAGGGCATTCTACAGGGCCTACTTCCACCCCCTATGTCAATTTCCAGGACCCAAGATTAACGCTGCTACCCGGATTCCGTATCTCATCGCGGCGTTCAAAGGCAATCTGGTTCCGTTTGCGGGCAATCTTCATCGACAATATGGCGACATAGTTCGCATTGCACCTGACGAGTTAAGCATCATCGACCCCCAGGCCTGGAAAGACGTCCATGGACATGGAAGCAAAGGTTCTGCCGGCTCCATGCCCAGGAAGCATTGGCATCGCTACGGCAAACCAGTTAACCATGTGCGGAACCTAATCACGTGCAAAGATGATGATAAACACATGCGAATGCGTCGTATTTTCCTACCCGCGTTTTCGGATAGGGCACTTAGGCAACAGGAGCCACTTTTTATGAAATATGTTAACATTCTTGTCAAGAAGCTGTACGGTGGCATTGAAGAGGATCCAAATCGAAAATGGGATATGGTCCGGATGTACAACTTCACTACCTTCGATATCATGGGCGATATTACTTTTGGAGAACCGTTACACATGCTCGAGGGAGGAGAGTATGACCCTTGGGTCAGCATGATCTTTGCATCAGTCAAATTCGGGTCACGTATCGGGATAATCAACTGGTACCCTCTCCTGTACAAAATTTTCAAAGCCCTAGTTCCAGAGTCTTTCGCAAAGAAACGATACGAACATTTCCAGCATTCTGTGCAACGAGTGACCAAGCGACTGGAGAAGGGGAGAGACTCGGAGGGAGTGGATTTGTGGGATCTGGTGCTCAAACAACCAGAGGGTCAAGGCCTTTCTCGAGGAGAAATGGACTCGAATTCATCACTTTTCATGGTAGCTGGAACAGAGACTACAGCAACTCTAGTGTCTGGGTTGACATACCTCCTCCTGAAAAATACTGCGGCCATGAAGAAGCTAAACGAGGAGATACGTAGCACCTTTGCAAACGCAGAAGACATGCATATGGACTCTATCGCCGCACTCCCCTATCTCAACGCTTGTATCAAGGAGGCCCTGCGACTCTACCCGCCAGTCCCTGTTGGTCTACCACGGCTGACACCTCCTGAAGGCTCTACAGTTTGTGGAGTATTTATTCCCCCTGGGGTGAGTCTCTGCCGTGGCTGATGGTGTGGGATTACAGCTGACACATCCTGTCTAGACTACCATCACTGTGCCTCATAAAGTAATGTACACTTCAGAGAAGAACTTCAAGGACCCCCAGTCGTTTATTCCTGAGCGTTGGACGGGTGAGGATGCCCGCTTTGCCAACGACAATCAATTCGCACTGCAACCCTTCTCCTACGGCCCACGAGATTGCTTGGGGAAGAAGTAAGTCGACCTAATCTAAAAGGCCTACCTATAGCGCTGACAGCTTGAATAGTATGGCTTACCATGAAATGCGCTTGATTGTGGCGAAGGTCTTCTACAACTTTGACCTCGAGCTTTGCCCGGAGAGTGAGGGCTGGACGGAACAACATACGTATACGCTTTGGGAGAAGCACCCCCTGGTTCTGAAATTGAAACCTGCAAATAGCGAGGGAATGGGCTCGAAGGAATGATTATTAGTGTGTTTCACCGTTTCGGGAAATTGTAGTAGGTGAGGCCTATGTGGGGTTTTGGTACAATTCAGGTCCAACTTGTGATCGATTTGAGGAGACTTTGACTTTTCACTGTGTTTTAAGTATACATAAATAGTGCCTTTACAATTAGTAATGAGACCAATGAAGGGACCGTATATACGCACATTGAAATCCTAAGTGGAAATATACAGTAGAAGATGGAAAATCGACACAACCATGACCCAGCATCATGCATCCTTCATACCAGTCCTCTTGTCATTCCCGTGTGCCTTCCAACACCGTCGGAAAATCTCCATCTATAAAAGAGAGCATTAGCAATGGGAATTTGCGCGTGCAACAATTTGTTGAGCGTCATCGGCATCTCCTCGGTTACCGAACCCAAGAGGAACTTTAACTTACTTCTTTCTTGCATACTCTCCAGTCCTTCTTCTCGTAGTAACAGTCTGTCAGTTTCGCATTTTCCTCTGTTTAACATTAGCATCACAACTTGTCCAAGTGATTTAGTGTGTTCTACGCACCTGAACAGCCTGTGCTGAAGATTCTCTTGTCCCTGCAATTCCGGCATCAGCTCTTTCCTTCCCTCATCGAGAATTCTATCAATTGCGCTCACCAGTCATCGGGGTCATCATCATCTTCGGCATTCTGCACTGTTGCAGCCTTCTTCTCGTCATTCGACATCTCGACCGAGGCTTTCTTCGTGTCGTTGGTCGGTTGAAGTCGCCCTGTCAAGAGATTGATGCTAGTCGGGTGAGCTTCGGGAAAATTCGGCTCCGAGCACAACCTCACTTCCACATGGCGAGCAAGAAAATAAACGTTTTGGTGTATTCTGGTAATATATGCCTTTTATGCACCCTAATTCTCCTATGCTGAAGGCGACCAAGGGAACGGAAGTACCACAGAATCAGTCCGCCATTGTCTCTACACACTACGTCGTCTGCTCTCACCAACCTACGCTGTAGTCCCCGTCACAGGTGACGTCATCATCAAAGAACCGTGGTCCGCAACCTGCGCGCTTCTTGTCTTTCCTGGCGGGGCGGATTTAGGATATTGCCGGACTCTTGATGGTGAAGGGAACCGTCGTATCAGTCAGTATGTCAACCGAGGAGGAAGTTATTTAGGGTTCTGTGCTGGAGGGTACTATGGCTGTTCACGATGCGAATTCGAGGTTGATGACAAGAAGATGGCTGTAGTAGGTGAACGGGAACTTGGGTTTTATCCTGGAACCTGCAGGGGATTAGCTTTTGCAGGGTTTGTGTATCATTCCGAGGCTGGTGCACGAGCGGCGGACTTGAAGATCAATAAGGCAGTGTTGCCGGGCGCACCAGACTCTATGCCCGAGACCTTCAAGAGTTATTACAATGGCGGTGGCGTGTTTGTCGATGCGAAGAAGCTTGAAGGTCGAGGGGTTCAAACACTAGCCTGCTACACCGAAACTCTACACGTTGATTCGGGAGAAGGTGCTGCTGCAGTTGTATACAGGAAAGTTGGCGAAGGGCATGTCGTGCTCACCGGACCGCACCCAGAGTAATTTCTCTGCTCCCCTGTCTATACCGGTGCTAACTAGTCGATAGATTCGCACCCACTAATCTAATCAAGGCGCCAAAAATGCCGTCCTACTCTGAAGCAATCGATCTCGTGGCTAGCACAGATACAACCCGTATCAACTTCATGCGTCTAATGCTTCGCAAACTAGGCTTGAAAGTCAATGAAGAGGAACAAGCGGTACCTCCCCTCTCCCGCCTACATCTCTCGGCTCATACGGCAGCAGACGTTTCGGACCTCGTTGCCTCGTGGGGAGAGATCTTTACTGTAGTCGATGGAGAAGAGTATATCAAAGGAGAGAACGACTGCTTCCACCTCGAGAAAGAAAATTCTCCGTGGGGGGTATCGGGATTAAAGAGAGCTGTTGAAGTTGTGGAAAATGTGCTGCCTACTACTGTTACTGGAAAAGAAATCGGCAAGGAGAAGGACGAGGAAGATGATAAGACGAAGCAGATACGGGAGCGAATAAAATATACATCGACATCATCCGCCGATCAAATACTGGATTACGACAAAATCGTCAAGAAAATAACACCGCACGAAATATCCCACCCTTCAACTCGCGAAACACCCTCCTTCCACCATGACGCATACTATGCTAACCTTACCCACTATCACTCCAAGCTCCGTACCGAAGAACCCGAATTCGGCAAATTCCTTCTCTATGGTGAAGTCGTCACATCAACCAACACTCTCCTCGAGAAGAACCCAACGCTCCTCCGCAACCTGCCCTCTGGCTTTGCCATCACCGCAACAACGCAAGTCTCCGGCAGGGGAAGGGGAAGCAATGTTTGGGTTGCACCACCCGGCGCACTCATGTTCTCCGTCGTCATGCACCACCCCTTTCAACTCACGCAATCCGCACCCGTAATATTCATCCAATACCTCGCTGCGCTCGCCATCGTCCGAGGCATAAATTCCTATGCACCAGGTTATGACCAACTGCCCATAAAACTAAAATGGCCAAACGACATCTACGCCCAACACCCTGGCGGCAAAAAAGATGGAGTCGTCAAAATCGGCGGTATCCTCGTAAATTCTAGTTACTCGGGGTCCTCTTACTCCCTCGTCTGTGGCATCGGACTCAATCTCTCTAATCCGCTTCCCACTACCTCCCTCAATCAACTCGCTTCTCAACACTCACTTAAGCCACTCACCTCTGAGAAACTCCTTGCCTCTATCCTTGCTAACTTTGAAGATATATACCGGGCATTCCGCTCGCAGGGGTTTAGCAGGGATATGGAAGGGGAGTATTACGATAGTTGGTTGCATACAGATCAGATTGTGACGCTGGAGACCCACAATGGGGCGAGGGCGAGGATAAAGGGAATTACGAGGGATTGGGGGTTATTGTTGGCAGAAGAATTGGGGTGGGAGGATCGTCCGACGGGGAGGGTAATACAATTGCAGAGTGATAGTAATAGTTTTGATTTCTTTAAGGGGTTGGTAAGGCGGAAAGTTTGAAGAACGACTTGGATGCGTTGACTGTAAGATTAGCGTAGAGAGAGCGTGGATATCATGGGGGTCGTGACGGCATATCGAATAGCTATTTACGAAATCTAAGAAGCCGCTAGAAAGTGTCAGATATAAGTGTCAGATATTTTCCACAGCACCTCCTGGATGGACTAGAGCTAACCTGTCCGCCAACTGTGAGTCCATGATCGCATGCGATCTTTTTTGTAGGTTCTCCACTCTGCGAGAAATAGTTCGCTGACTAAGATATCAAGTACCTTCCTTGTTGTCCAGTATCGGGCGCTCCAGTCCCTCCTTCGTATCCGGGAGCTATTGTGCCTTCCACTCCATCTCTAATAAGTCTACATGAGAGACGAAGGCATATTACCAGCATTTCCATCACCTCACAAGCATTAATTAGATATTTTAGGAGACATTATAACTCCTGCATGCACCACAGCAAAAGAAGTGGGCTGCGTACATCTACATCGCCAAAAGACTAAGACCCCCCCCCCCCCATCCCAACTCCCCGAACTAGCAAGGTCCTAACATGCAGAATTCCATCCTAAAATCCTAGCATCTAAAACTAAATATAGTGAGCCAATAATCATAGCCACCCAGCCCACTACCTCACCCGTTCCAACAGAAATACTGTCAATATATTTCAGCAGGGACTCAGAGCCATACCGGCACAGCTTAATATCACCAGAAGGGAGATCACAGGCTGGTAGGCTGACAACGAGACCCCGCGTCAGCTCAAGAAGTACAAAGTCCGTTGTATCAGGATAGTGGTTGTTGGCTGGAGTTGTACAGTGTTGGTGCAAAAGCCGGAACAAAGCAGGACCAATAAAAATAACCATAATAAAAAAGCTAGACCGGAAAAACGGATTAGAAAGATGCAGGGGCCTGGTGAATTACAAAGAAATTGGAAACCAGAGAGAGGAGAGAGAGACTGTGAGCCAGAAGGACGTAGAGCAAGATGCTCACAAGAACATCTTGTACGGACTGGCATAGAACCCCGTCGGCATCCGTTCCTCTCTTACCAGCTGCTTGAGGGCGACGGGGCCTTGTCCCGGGGCCTTGGTGCGCTCTAGGTACGCATACCACTCGTCGTGCGATTCCTTGGAGAGGAGGTAGGCGGTAGCAACGTGGCTGTCAGGATCGTGAAGATTGTTGCATTCACGGCAAGGGTTGTGAGCTTGTAGACTTGTTAAATCCAGCCGTAAAGGCACCAGTGGGTCTCGATGAAGTCGATGAAGCTGCTGCTAGGCACGAGGTCGTCGTAGGGTTCGCGGTCGAAGAAGAGGTCGAGTAGGTGTCCGGTGACGTGGTATTAGAAGAAATCATTGGTATATGAGAGTAGTAGGACGGAGAGGCCGACGGGACGAGAACCGCGAAACAGCGTCTCGTTGCCCCCGAACACCATCGTGAGGAGGGTTAGGAGCTGCTAGAGAGTGAGCCACATCTTGTTGTTCGGTGGCGGCGGTGAATACGAGTGTGGGTGTGGGGTTGATGGAGCCTGGTAGCCGCCTGATGGCAAAATATTGGCGATGGAAGCCATTCTTTTTCTGAAAATCTGAAATGATGGCGGCGAATATTGTGGACTGTCCTGCACAGACCAACCACATGGTGGTGAAATGATGGAAAATTTTAACATTTCCAAGACAACCTACGCCCCAAACCCTGCGAAACCAGATAGATAAGGACTTTCCTGTATCTGCATACTTGACTATAGCAAGCATCTCGTGATTCATTCTGCATCCTCATCTATCGACCTGGTTGCTTTCACTGACCTGGGCGGTATGATTGCTCTGGTCACCAGCGCTTCTTAAGGTCGCGTACAGGGAGTTTGTGACCTCTTCTTCATACACAGAACGAGACTGATGCGGGCTCAAAGGTGAGTCTACAGAGGTGAAGACATCCGAAAGAGCTTCGCGCAAATGTATGACCACTTCAGGGAGTAGTAGCTCATTCAGCTTAATCGATAACAGTGGGAGGAATCTGGACCGGCCGTCTGGAAGCTTTGCCAGTAAGGACATTGTCTGTGTAAGGTAATCGATAGGGCCAAGTTCAAATTGAGGTGTCAAGGACGACACAAAAGGTAAGACATCAGTGAGGGCACAAGCGATGTCAAACACTTTCTCAGTCTACGATCGTCAGATATGCATTGGGAAAGAAGGTCAAAGCTTACCATCCCAACCCCATGGATTTGAAGGCTCCTCGTAGGTAGCTTCATTGCTAGGATGGTGAGGTCCTTCGCAACGGAAATAGGGTATTTAAACGTTAAGCATTCATATGCTGACTCGCTCGATAGGAAACCAAAGCGTGGAAAGAGCTCCCAAAGTTTGATCCGCAGCCACAATTGGGATACACGAAGATTAGCTATCTGGTCGTTGGAAAGATCGAGAGAAACAGGCAGAGCGGTCCGAACATCTCTTTCCAAGCCGAGAAGCCATTCCTTGTTACACTCATGTCGCGAGCCATTCCATACAACAAAAAAAGCGTCATCGAAATAATAGAATAGGCTTGCAAGGCACCGTAGCCCGTATTCAGCGGGAGTAGTGAGAGGAGGTGTCTCGGAAGTGGGTTGTAAAGTGATGGGCCGGCTTCGACGAATGCCGTGGGCACTTTGGCTGTTCAGCACTCTGACCCTAGTGGAACGTATGGTATGCTCACCGCTCAGAGATCAAGAGAATCCAGAACAGCTTTTCGCGAATACTTGAGGTATAAGGACTCACCATATCTCCCTCTTTACACATGAGAAAGAGTGTTGTGGCCTCTCGAAGGTAGTACCATCCCTGGCGATAGTTGCCCGTTCCCGCGAGTGCGCCATATAGAAAGAACGAAATAAATACAGATTGGCAAGACGGGGAAATAATCCTTGAACGGTCTTGGGCCTTGAGAGCAGAAACTACAAAAAGCTTTGCAAATTCCTGCTGGGAATAACTAGTAAGGTTGAGGTCCAAGCCATCAAACACATTATCAAAGGTCGCAACATAGGCACAGAAAGAAGTAATAAAAAGACGGCTCAGCACAGAGCGAGGTGCTTGATGCGCCTCGTTTTCAAGAATCTCCTGGTTCAGGAACGGCACAGTGTGTTGAATCCGCTGGAGGTATGCTGTGATGAAGACGTTAACCGGGACGATTCCCAAAGTGCCATCATCAGCATAGCCATATGACTGGAGATTTCCATCTTCTTCATGTTTCGATTGAGCCGGGGACTCCAGTTCGCGAACGCTACGAAGCTCATTGAGCACAGTAGCTCTCGTTCCTCGATTACCGCCCCTGATCTGTTTGGATGTATAAGCACACGATAGTGTAGAGTCGACACATCGTTGACAGGGCTGCTGGCGATTGCATTTGATCTTCCGTTTACGGCATGCATCGCAGGCTGGCGAAAGGTGCGATATAAAATTACTCATCCTGCATTGAGGCGACTGAGGGGTTGACGTTGAAGAGCGAGTTGAGGTCTGTGCTCAGGCAAACGATGCTTCTTTCACGTGACAACTTCGTCCTTGCCCAGGGAACAGTTAAAAAAGAAGTATTTCATATATATACACGTCTCGCCAAGAGTCCCTTGAAACGCGATTTGAAAGGGAGGGCTAATAATTATGTTCAAATTCAAGACCGTTACGATCACACCTGAGCACTTCATTCATCAAGCGTACCCTAGGCAGTCGCATTGCACGATCTACGGTTTTGGCAAATGACTCTTAAAAGGCAACTTTGCTAAAAATGTGAACCACCCTGCATGATTAAAGTTCACTCGATATACTCAGCCGTCTCCTTCTCCACTTCCTTTCCAACGTCACCACGCCCATATGGATCAACATTCATTCCCTTAAACTTCCTCGCCGACACTTTCTGCTCAAACAAAAGATCCAACTCTCCATAAGTTCTCCCTTTCGGTTCCGGAAGCCTGAAATATACCCATACTACGACACAACCGCATGTACCAGCCCAGAAGAAGGCAGTTTTAGCTCCCCAGTTCCAGGCTGCTGCCCCGAGTTGGTAGTTCTGGTTCGGTCAGCGAAGCTCTTAGAGTTCGGGTTGGAGTTGGGGGTGGAAGGCTTACGGTCAGGACGTTGACGACGATATTTGATGTGTTGTATAGAGCTCGCGCAAGCACGATGGTCTTCGATTTCAGCCGAGTGGATGACATCTCAGATACGATGGAATAAGTCACAGGACCGATTGTGAAGTCATAAACGAAAACGAACAGAATCAGCATGCCGCCGATTGCCCAGAGCGAGGCGGTTGTTCCAGCAAAAGATGCCGCCCCCACGATGATGAGGATCGTGAAGAGAGAACAACAGCCGGCGAAATGTATCGTACGGCGACCAAGCTTGGACATCAGGAACCAAGAGCCCATTGTCCCAACGAGACCAAGTGCGAGAGAAATCATAGACATGTTGAAGGATTGGACGGTAGGAAGGCCAGCCTTTGTCATGAAGTAGGTGCTGTAGACGGTGAGTGCTGGTTGCCGAGGAGGAGACGTTGAGCACTTACAAGTAGCCCATGATATTGGTTCCCACAATCGTCTGCGCAACCCAAGTACAGCACACAATTTCCGTTCTCCTCAGATCAATGCCCTTAAAGCAGTCAAGGTAACTTGTTCCCTCTGACATACTCTTCTCTAGCTCGTTCGTGTGTTCGATAAGTGCGATTGTATCATCAGGATTGAAATTAGGATCCTTCTCAGGCGATGTGAGACGGAGGAGTGCTGCTCTTGCTGCGGTACGATTGCCCCTCCGGATGTGCCACCATGGGCTCTCAGGGGCGAATATAACTCCAATTATGATAGGAACAGGCCAGATCCACTGAACGGCGAATGGTATGCGGTATGCCCACTGGTCGTTGCGTTGAACGCATCCTCGGTTAACACCCGCTGCAATGAACTGGCCCATCACCCAGCACCTTTCTCAAATTAGCCTGAAGTACTGCGCTATAGATTTTTGAACTTACATATTGACAAAAGTAGTTAAATATGGCCTTAGCACTACAGGACTGACTTCCGAAGCATATTGTGTTGTCAAGGTCTGAAAGATGCCCCACGGAATGCCACAGAATACTTCTCCAATGACAAGGATGTGAACATTAGGCGCGAAGAACAGGATGAAAATGAATGCAATCATTGCAAGCAGAGACGCTATCATGGTTTTCCTGTACCCATATCGCTCACTGACTACACCATTAATGAGGAGACCAAGTACTTCGCCAGCTCTCGCACCATTCGATCTAGACGAGTCAGCCATTTATTGGAAAGATAGAGGGATTCCAAACCGACAAAGCAGATTGCCAGTTGGCTGGCACACTCCACTTCCCCGTCTCCAGATTCTGCACCCCATACCTCATATTGAACTGCGGACTGGCATACAAACTCCCCAGCAGTGCAAGATCATATCCCTCCATGATCAATGCACTAGAGAGTAGTACCGACCATCCCACAGCCTTGGGGTAAAGCTTGATGGCCTGCGCTAAGGACATGGACTTCTCGTCAGCGGCAGCATGTCGAGCCTCATCATTTGCTGCGATGAGTTTGTTAGAGATAGGTTGCTTTGCATCGTGTTTCTCCGCCATGTTGAGAATCCAAAGAGAAGTGCCAGGACTGAAGGTAGAAGATCCTGAAGACATGCTACTGATTTATATGCATTCAAGTGAAGCAGGGATGATCGTTCCCAGAACAGGAACGCCCACGAGGAGAGTGGATCTGCGGGTTAGCGGTATCCCCACACTGCCCCAGAAATCAGGCCATCGAGAGCCAGACATTGTCCAACTTCCTCTAAGCAACCTAGAAAGTCCTTACCAGGCTGACTGCGGTAGCTAGACTGGTGTTTCCATCAATCTGGTTGCTGGAGAGCTGGGTGCAGCGAGCGGCGGTTAGGTTGAAGCTTCGGAAGCAAGCCGGAGCCAAGCCGGAGCCAAGTCGGAGGGCTGCGGGGTGTGAATTGCGAAATATTATCACCGAACGAATCACGACTCGTTAGACAATGTCGAGCGCTGTTGATCTTCGGAATGTTGCTCTCACAATGGAGATGCTGCAGATGAAGGTGGAGAGGTTCCGCCGAGGGGAGATACATAGGAGAATATGGAACTCCAGAGGTCTATCCAACGCTTCCGACAACAATTCGTACTCCTTTTGGCCTTGAGGGCGCCATCGTTTAAAATTCCACAGCATTTGAGATGTCACCACATGCAGGCCCTCTCATCCACACACGCACCTGGTGGAAAGAAGCCACATTCTATCAAATCTACCCCGCGAGCTTCAAAGATAGCGACGGCGATGGCTGGGGCGATATCCCGGGGATCCTCTCCAAAATCAATTATCTCTCTTCCCTAGGCATCGATGTAGTCTGGCTGTCTCCCATGTTTGATTCTCCGCAAATCGATATGGGCTACGACGTCTCCAACTACGAGGCTACTTACGCTCCATATGGTACAGTCGAAGACGTAGAGAGGTTGATTGAGGCATGCCATGTTCATGGGATGAAGATCATTCTGGATTTGGTGGTGAACCATACGAGTGATCAGCATGATTGGTTTAAAGAGAGTAGGAGTTCGAAGAGTAATCCGAAACGGGATTGGTACTTTTGGAGGCCAGCGAGACATGATGAACAGGGGAATCCTCTCCCGCCAACGAATTGGCGGGGCTACTTTGCTGGAGGAACTTGTAAGTTAGTTTAGAGTCATAGATGCAGGTACGTACTGATTGACCAGGGACATGGGACGAGCACACTCAAGAATACTACCTTCATTTATACGACACATCGCAACCAGACCTAAACTGGGAGAATGAAGAATGCCGTAAAGCTATCTACAATTCGGCCATACGATTCTGGCTCGATAAAGGGATTGATGGCTTCCGTGTGGATACTGTGAACAAGTATTCGAAACATGTGGATTTCCCTGACGCGCCGGTAACGGATTCGAACGCCTTCATTCAGCCTGCAGCGCAGTTCTGGTGTAACGGCCCTCGAATCCACGAATTCATCAAAGAAATGAACACGACCGTTCTGTCAGAATACACAACCTACGACGGCCAGCCTCTTGTCACAGTGGGCGAGCTCTCCCTAACACCCGATCCTGAAGACGTTCTTCGATACGTCAGTGCGCGAGAAAAGGAGCTTGACATGGTATTCCAATTTGACGTCACGCATCTTGGCCAGGGCAACGGATTCCAAGACAAATACGACTTCGCCAGGTGGAAATTACCTGAGATGAAGCGTATTGTAGAGAAATGGCAGGCATTCATCGAAGGGACTGATGGATGGACGACAGTTTTCATCGAGAACCACGATAACGGTAGAAGTGTTTCGAGGTTCGGCAATGATGCGCCTGAGTGGAGGGAAAAGAGCGCAAAAATGCTGGCACTGTGTTTCTTGACCCAGACAGGAACCCTATTTTTGTATCAGGGACAGGAGATTGGGATGATCAATGCGCCTAAGGATTGGAGTATGGAGGAGTATAAGGACGTTGAAACACAAAACTACTGGAAAGAAGCGGTCCAGTCATCGGAAAGTCGCGTCGACCCGACGTGTGAGGAACGCATCAAGCATGGCTTACAATTGATGGCGCGGGACCACGCCAGGTTGCCCTTCCAGTGGGACTCTAGTGCAAACGCGGGATTCACGACGGGGAAGCCATGGATGCGGGTGCATGACCTGTACAAGGAGATTAATGCTGAAGCTCAGGAGAAAGATAGTGAGAGTGTGTTGGCGTTCTATAAGCGACTGCTCCGGTTGAGGAAAGAGTATAGAGATGTATTTGTGTATGGTACGTTCGAGCTTCTTGATCCCGAGAACGAGGGCACGTTTGCCTTTAGAAAGCACTACCAGGAGAGGGCTGCGCTAGTAGTGCTCAACTTCACCGCCGGTAGCCAGCCAATTCCAGGCCAAGGGATCGAGAGGGATATGACGTTGTTAGCGAGCTCATACCAGAAGATAGCCCTGGATTCGATACAGCCATTTGAAGGGAGAGTGTATATCAACTAATGGGGAAATGACTCAACCGGCTGGGAGGCTCGAAGGTTCCTTGAAACCTCACACACTTCCATCCGTATGGCGGTTTCGCAAATTTGCACTAAGGTAGAATGGGTAGGATCTATGTCATTACACATGCATGCCTTTTCAGGGTGCCGGATCTGATATCTCCATCAGCCCTAACTACCAAGCAATGCTACCAAGCAATGCTACCAAGTAATGGCATGCTCTTGTACAGCTCATCGAATTCCCTTCCTATCCATCCTGTCGTCTTCCCACCTCGTCCCACAATGCCCAAACCGCCTGCCAGCCACAGCCCCGCCACCACTGCTGACAACGCATTTATGGCGTACCACCTCCTTTTCTTTACCAAATGCCTTCTTGAGCCCGTGGCTGTAGCTTGCGTCGGACACAGTCTTAACCACTTCGCCCATCCCCAGGTAATATGCCATGCTCCAACTCCGACCAATGCAGTGAACCCAGCAAATGAAACAAAGGGATGTAATGAAAAGCCGTGGCTGATGTAGGACAGGTTGATCAGCGAGCTGTCACCGTGCATGTACATGGGCATCATGCGCGTGGTCAGCATATGGAAGCCGGCCAGCGGGATCAATGCAAAGCCTAGTGCGCTTGTTCCACTGACGGCTGGCCATGGTATCGTTTTCTTGTCTCGATGCGTCTCCGCGCCGTATCGTCGCAATGTCTGGTGTCTTCGGTACAACCGTAGAGCAATACCCGAGGACACGTGGGCCATAAGAGGTAGGCCCACCAGAAGCGGCTCGGTGAGAGCCGACTGGTAGTATGGTCTTGTGAGAAGTAGGTAGCGGTTGCTTTCGGATACAGACTTGGTGAGGAGAGGTATCACAGAGGTGTTGACGATATGGAAGGAAGCGAAGATTGTGAAGGCGTAGGACGAGTAACGCTGTACGCGGAGGACTGGAAGAAGTTAGATTCCGAGCTATTGACAGATTCTTTAACCAATAGAGTAGCTACTCACGGTAGTATGCCGGACCATGACTCCCCAGCCCTAATGTTGACGTTCTTGAGGGCGCCGAGGCAGGGAAGTAGTCCTCCTTGAACTCGGCTGGGGTCTCCTCGACTGGAGAAGGATCCACTTCTATCAGGCCCATGACACCTCCCTCTGGTGTCGAAGGCATAACAACCTTCTCGCCCGCCATGGTATCGCGATTTGCAGTTTTCAGTGTTCACGATAGTTTTCTTGGTGTTGAAGTGTCGGACATCGGGAATGACGTTGAGAGGCCCGTGCCCTCACCCCACGCTAGCGCTAGCGTGGTCCCGCGTCCTTAGGGTTCGTAAGCTTCAAGCTCGACAACTGCTGCGACACCGTTTCACTCTTGTAGGCCCACAACCCACAGTAGCGCTACTCTCTCTATATCACCGCTCCTCTAATTATTCAAGTAATCTCTAGTTGAAATCATGCCGCCGGTCAGTCTTTGTTGCACTATTTCTTCTCCCTAACTCCTCTCGCTGGAGCAATCTCTACTTCACTCGCTGAAAAATGTCCCAGAAATATAAAGGCGCGACCAACGCGCTCCGCACTTTTAAGTGCGATCTGTGTAATAAGTCTTATGCTCGACAGACGGAGCTCGAAGCCCACTTCTCGTCCTACGACCACACGCATCGCGCCCGCATGGCAGACATGAAGAAGATAAATGCCTCGATGGACTCGAGCAATTCGAAGCGGAAACGCCCCGAGGCCGATGGAGAGATGGTCACCCTTGACCCAACTCTGGGGGTGAGTGAGAAAGCGGCGCCGAAGTTCAAGAGGGTTGGAGCAACGTCATTGGGTACTGGTGCAAGTGAGGCGTCGTCTACGATGCCTGGCTTCAAGCGAATAAAGCCAGATGAGGAGAAGGATAGAGATGCCAGGGCTAAAATGGACATTGGTATGAAAGATGGCAATAGGAAGGCTGGCATCACCATGACTGGCTTCAAGCGGGTCATCCCCGAGGAGAACGTCGAGAATGTGAAGGAGTCTGATATCAAGGATACCCTTAAGGACGTCCCTGCCCTCGACAAAGATCTGGATTCAGACGAGGAATCTTCTGACGACAACAGCGACACGGATTTTTGGACGTACCCATGCTTTCAGCCCCAGAAGTGCGACTGTGGCTGCGGCTGGGAATGGAAGATCCCAACTGTGGAGCAGCTGGCAGTTCCTCTTGACCAGCCTCTGGATCTCTAGGCCTGTGTACTGCATGCTGGGTCTGGGCATGCGGATCGGCGTTCAGGATGATATGATACCAGGTTGTCTCTACTGTTTTGCAATGCATAGCGACATGGGATATTATGATAGGAGTTGCTAATGGGAATGTTTTGATAGGCTCAATCACGCAGCCTGGCTCATAAGCTAAGGCAGGCGTCGAACACTCCCTCGTAACTGTCTTGCTCCGTTTCTCGTGAAGTATTACACATCAATAAATCTTACCAGAACCCACTTCCAAGCTGAACCAATTCTCACCTTCGTCCTAAATCAACATCCAAAACCCTCACCATCTTCTCCTCCTCCTCCCCTACAGCCTTCCCCTCTCCTTCCACCTCAAAAAATGGCCTAACTCCCACATCCACAACCCCTTCAAACAACCCCTCCACCAACCCCTTCAACTCCGTCCCCGTCTGCCGGAAATCGGGAAACGCATTCACCTCCAATAAATACGTATTCAAGCGCCCATCGCCCTCAACACCGACCAGAAAATCCACGCCAAAGATCTCGAAGGCATTGGGGAGTGGTTGGAAATGTATGGACATGCTTCTAGCTGCAGCGAGGAAGGTTTCAGAAGTGATGGCGCAGATTTGGGAGAATATGGCTGATTTCCAACTGCTGTTTGGGAGAGTGTTGGTGTTGGAGTTGGAGGTAGTGAGGGAATCTGGCAACGACCAGAAAAGCTCAACAGAGCCTTCCCGCTCGCTGGTGTCTTGAAGACATGTGTTTGTGAGATGCGCTCTTAGGCTCTCGTCGTCATTCGCGGATTCCCAGGGCGGCATGTAGGGTCTGGCTGCGAAGAGCGCGAGCATAGGTTTGTATACGTAGATTTTTAGCGCGCCGACTGCGAGGACGTAGGTCCGGATGTGGAATTTCCGGGGCAGAGTGGTGGATATGGAGGAGGAGGAGGAGGAGCGAGGGGAGAGCAAGAGAGGGGGGTGGATGTAAGGCTGGGCGATGAAGTGTCGGAGTTGGGATGTTATGATGCCGTTGCCTTCATGCTTCTCTGTAGTTCTAGTCTTGGTTTCTTGAGTGTGTTGGTCGCTACGTGCACCTGTATCTGTGTCTGCATTATCCTCGTCCTCATCCTCGACATCGTCATCAGACTCTGGATCCCACTCCTCAAAAATTCTCACCAGTTCCTCCTCACTGCCAAACAACCTAATCCCCTGTCCCCGCTCACTCATCCCCGGCTTTAAAATCCACCACTCCTTCTCCTTCTCCTCCCCTCCTCCCTCCAAATCCAACTTCTCATTCCTCCCCCAACTCTCCCTCAACTCCCAAGCCTCCACCAGTGCATCATCAAGAAACTCCGCATAATCCACCTCGAATTCCACACTCGGCTTCACACACTGCCTCAGCACGCTTTCCGGATACTTGGTAATCCAATTCGAAACTGTGGTACTGAGATAATGTTTCCGGATCAGTGCTTTGCGGATGATGTACGCATTTGAGAGAGATGTTGTGGGGTGGGAAAGCAAGTGGTCAAAGTCGATAGATTCGTATTGTAGAAATTGGAGGACCGGGGAGGATTTTGAAGGGAGAAAGGAGAGAGCGGAGATTAAGTGATATGAGGATGGTGGGAGGCGGGTGCGGAGGGCTGAGAGGATGAGGGGTTGAACGTAGGGGTCTTCATAGTTGACTAGGGCGTAGAAATTGGGCTTGGAGGGAGTGGATGCATTGGGTGATGCCATGGTTGGGGTTTCGGTCTAGTCGAGCTGCGGATGAAGAGGTCGAGGTCTTGATGTGCGGAAGGTTGACTGCCAATCAAGTACGACCTCGTGACTTTGCTCCAGCGTCCCGTCTTGATACACGGCGAGTGAGAACTATGTGCGAACAAAGTAAAGATGAGAGGATAATAACTATGAAGCAAAAAAGCAGACTGTATCAAATGGGAGGTTTGAGGAGGAAAAATGTGGTTTTCTTATGCATGTTCTAATAAAGTAGAAGTTGTAGTAGTTTTGGTATCCAAGCCGGCCCAAAAGTGAAATTCGGCCTTCACTCGCTTAGGCAGCCGAATTTTACCCAGCCAACCATGAGCGTGCTTCTGAACGCCACATTCACATTCACCATCCCAACGCCCAAAGAGCCCGCAAGACGCCAGCTGACCCAAACCGTTTATCATATCACCTCCAAGTCATCATCATCCTCGTCCATGGCAGCCAGTAGTCCAACGTCTAGTCCCCCGATGCTATCCCGGCCTGGTTCACGAATGCCCTTTTCGGGGAGTAAAAGTCTAGCTTTCTTCTTCATAGGGCTCGTCTCGCGTGCTTCTCGAGCAGACGATGGAGTATCTTTCTTCGGAGAGAGAAGAAGACCGCGTTTGAAAGCGCCACCCCACCCCACAGGCTCACTTGAGGCTGTCGATTTTCCGGAGAGCATTCGTTTGCGCTTAACAGGTGCGAGAGAGACGTCGTCGGCCCTTTTGCCTACGAGACCTAAGGGGTCATCATACAGAGCACTTTTTTCTGTTGTCCCACCCGAATCTGTAAGATGAGCATCGTATTTAGCAGGTAAACTCGATGTGTCGACACCTTTGACTTTCATATAGTCGCTTCCTACGCCGCTTCCAATCTCTCCAAGTTTCTTTGCAAGCTCGCGCTCTTTTTCTTTCTCCGCAAGTCGTTTCCGATGCAGCTCTGCCCGACTAGCTCCCCTTTCCCATGAATCATCTTCATCTAGAAGTCTTGCTGCTCCACCCGCACCGGGCGCAATGTACACAGTCTCATGGAGGCTTCGATCGTGGAACTTGCCTTCCCTCCTAAGACTGTCTTCTTTGAGACCCCCACCTTTTCCTCCTCCGCCGAACATGCCAAATCTACCTCCGCTGCCTCCGGGGCCTTTGCCGAACCCAGTCATCGTGTTGACTTCCATACGCCCCCTCTTACTCTTCTCGACTTGTAGCTCGATGTGGAAGTCACAGAACTCTGTCTTCCTGCCATCGATCCACTGCCCGCACTCTTTACCATCCTTTCTTATCGCATGGCAGAAGTCCAGATCGCGTGCTGTGCCTATCTCAAGCACGGTGTCGTCCGAGCTTGCCAGCTTGAGCGAGAATTTTCCAGTATCGCGGTTGCGTGGAGGCATAATTTCAGGATTCAGGACTGCAACCAAAGTGCCAATTGGCAACTTCCAAAACTGTGAGAACCCAGTGTCAAATAGAAATAGATCTAGTTCCCATTTTAGGTCTGTGAGCCTGATTACCATGAATTTGCCGCTCTGGTTCGCGTTTGCTTCTGGGTTGTTTGTTGACTGTTCTCGTCGAGCGTTCTTCGGTGTCAGAGGTGATGACTTGGAGCAAATGATGCCGATAACCACGTAATCGTTTTCCATGTCCGGAGGTTCATATTCTGGTGATTTTACGGATTTGAGAAGTTGGGGTATCGTGAAAATGGTCTTGCCGTCCAGCATACGGGTGAGTGTGTTGTGTTGCATTTCGCGAGACTTGAGATGAAGACCGGAGAAGGACTCAAAGACGGATACATCCCTGCTGTCGTCGTTGAACGAGGAGCTGTCTGTGGAGAACTTAGAGGTAGTGGTGGTTCGAAGTGTGCTAGAGGACGTTCGGGAAGTCGTTGTGGATGTCGACGGTGCTCGAGAGGCTTCTGAGCGTGTCGAGAGATTGGAGGGAGGTCGAGGAGTGGAAGGTGTTCGTAAATCATTACTTGAACGACTTTTGAGCAGATCCGAGCCTTTCCTTGCCGGTGGTGCCATTCCCTGCCCACTTCGTGCACCAGATGAGAGCACGGAGCCTGCCCGTGAAGATGCACCCTCTCTTGAACTATCGGGATTGTTCAGGCCAAACCCTCGACTTCTGCTCTTCTCAATCCTAGACTGCTTTTCTTCCCGCTCTCGGTCCTTTTCTCTGCTCTCTGCGATCCGCTCACTGAATGACTTCGCTCTGGGCGTCTCGGCTGCCTTCGCCGAGTTCGACCGTGATAATGTTCCAGACATTGCGTTACTTCTTGAATGGAAACTTGCTGCCCGCTTCAAGCTGACATCCTGTGCTCTCAGTCCTTTATCAATCCCCAATAACACCCTTGCGGGACTCTTTTGCTCATCGGGCGCCCGCCTATTCCTTGTGGGCGACACGGGAACCTGAATGGCAGAGTGGGGTCTCGGTAATTCTACTCTCCGTAAACCCGCCGCAGTGTTGGGTCTCGATACTGCTCGCGTGCTGTCATTGTCGTCATCCTCCGCCGCCTGCCGTGCCCTCTCTCGCCGCAGTTGCTTAAGTTTCAACCTGGCCTGGATAGCTTGGAGCTGCAACTCCAGTTCCTCCTCGTCTTCATCGTCTTCTGGCTGGCCTCTCGAAGCGGGTCGGCGCTTTACAGGTGAAGGGGAAACGGAGTTGCGCTGTCGCTCTCGCTCGTACTTGCGTCGTCCAGAGGGTGAGCTGAGAAGCGCTTCATGCGGCGATTTCGGCGGCCAATTCTGGGGCTCTCTCCTGACTACTCCAGATCAGTCTCATCCAAATGCCGCCTTGGAAAATCTGTACCTCCAGACTTCGGACTCTCCCTCACAATCATCGTTCAGTTAGTGCAGTGAGTGGCGTTGAAACCCTAGTCGCGGCGCCCATATCCTCACCAAGCGCGAAATAACAACCCTTTTACAGATCGGATTGACACGGGGCCGTGAAAAGTAAAGAGTGGCGATGGCGCGTAAGAAGCCGTTGGGGGCGTGGGGACGTCGGGAGTGGTGTTGTTTGCATGTGGTAAAAATAAGCGTTCACCAATCTGAAACGAGAGCTGGGATGACGCGACTCGCTTCCGAACGACGCGTCGGCGCGCCAGGGACTCCTTTGATCGTGACCCCACAACCCTCTTAACGCCGCATGCTTTCAATTGCAGGATTCTCCCAGTTTTTGTACTATATAGATTTTTTGCTGTTTTAGTTTGACAGAATTACGCAATAATGGCTCGCACACGCTCTAAACCTGTGCCGAAAGCGTCCTCCCCAGAACCAGCAGCATCTACAAGAAAGCCATTACCTGCCAGCACCGCGAACCCTCCAAAGCTATTTGTCCTACCGAAAGACACGTCGAAGGATGCGCGCATAGTCACTCTAAACAATCCCGCCACAGCAAATCCATCGCGGTACCTGTTTTGTCCTGAAAAGGGGTTCCATGAGTTCACGCGCATTGCCGCGCCGAAGAAGGCTCCGAGCAGTTGGCTGATTACTTCCTCGCCTGCTGAGAGCGAGGGAGAGTATGGCGATGCAGAAAAGAGCCCGGAAGAAAATACCTGTGACGAAGGGACAGGAATTGGATCAGGATATATCACAAAGTCCTCTGACCTGTTCATCGCCACTCCTATCGACATACTCTTCATGATTCTACCTGCTCTCGTGCCCAAGTCAGCAAAAGACACAAAACAACACTTCCTCTCTCTAGATGACCACCTTGACAACCTCACTGCATCGTCTGCCCCGCTCAAAGCTTTACTGCAACATCCCTCACTTAAAGACATGATAGCCAAGCGACTGGAAAACTGCTGCGACACCGTCGATGCAGGAGATGAGAAAATGTACCGTCTATCTAATGAGAAGCTCCTGGAGCTCTTAGTGAAGAAAGCAGAGAGGATGTGCGCAAAGAGACTCCCGCCATCCATGGAAGATAAATTCATAAAACCCGCTTTGGAAATCCCTATTATGAGCATCAAGCGCGAGGAAAGTTCCATCAGCCTCGCCTCCGAAACCGTCTCTAATGGAATAGACGCCGACAACTCGCAAGGCTTATCCACATCATCTACAAACCCGGACTCCCAAACCACAACCCTCGCAGCAACAACATCAACAACTGCAACCTCCATCTCCACCTCTGAAGAAATTTCCCAACACACGCTTCTCACGCCTCCTGAAGTCCCCCACCTCCTCCGCCTCCGCACATCCTTAACCTACCTTCTATCCTCCTACATCTCACCAACCCTGCGTCTTCTTCTCCTGGCCCTTCTCAAAGACCCCACGTCACCCACATCCTCCCACCCCGACTTCACACCCCTCGAAGCCCACCTTAGCGTAATCGCAAAGCTCAAATCCGAAGCTGCAGCTCTCCGCTCTATATCCGACAACATCTCGAGGAAACGGGGGTTTGAAGACGATGAGAAAGTGGCGGAAAGGGAGGAAAAGAAAAGGAAGAAAGAGGAAGAGGAGAAAAGGAAGAAGAGTGAGAGCAGGGGAATTAAGCAGCTGAAGAAAGTGGACACGAGCGGGATGAAGAAGTTGAGCAGTTTTTTTACCAAGGCGCCGGTTAAGAAGTCGTGACATTTCGGTGAGAAGAGAGAGGTGGGAGGATTGGCATTGGATCGTTTTGGGTGTTTGGAAGTTCGAAACTGGGTGGCGGCAATGTGATATGATTAGATTCCACAATACTGGATGATGAACATGACATCATTACTTACAAGAAAATGCTTAATAAATGAAATTTACCCTGTTCACTTTCTAAAACACAAGACTACATGCGGCATAAAGCACTTTGCTCTATATTTTTGATTCATTATTATGCATCCGGCTATGGACTGCCGATTCCCACCCAGACTACCCTTATCCAGAGTATGCTAAGTACACAAGACAGCAAACTGAAATGCCAAAAAGACAAACCAGATGCTAAAACAAGTGACTTAGGGAACCAAACTCCAACGGACCATGCCGAATATGCAAGATGCACGTCTCACCATATTCTATCATCTCCATTAATCCATCCATTAATCCATCCATCCATTCCCACCCAATCCCTCGCCATGGAAAGAAAGTAAAGTCCAGGGTTGTCCGAGTTGACCACATAGAGGGGGAAATCAAGTCAGCTGAAGCAGGTATCTACATGCTGGGCACTCGTCCAGGACAGCCGAGTTTGCGGTCATTTGTGGGTAATCCCCGAAGAAAGCAAAGGCAAAAGGACGTCGGGATTGACTACATTTCAGAGTGCAATGAAGGCAGCAGAGGCCCTAACATAAATGCTGAGCAGATGTCCAGACCAGCCGAGTTCGTGGACAGTTTTGGACAACCCATGAAAAAAAAGAAAAAAAAAAAGAAAAGGGGAGGGTTGAAGCTAGGGTTGACCACATCGAGAACGTAGTGAAAGTCAACTGCGCCCATGACATCTACATGCTGAGCAGACGTCAAGGACGGCCGATTTTGTGAACAACCCGGGAAGTAAGCAAGGGAAGTTTTTTGAATTACAATCGCAATATCCAACTCATTTTCGTGCAGTCGTTATGTCGTAAAAGTGACTCCGTGACTCCGAATTCCGAAAGTTGGATGCGAGATACAGACATCAATGTCTATTCCCGCATCAATGTGATGCTGCAGTTTGTCAAAACAGATCCATGGCCTCGGTAGAATGTGGCTCACTCCTAATTTTCTTGTCATCCATGCTCTCCAACGCTTCACCGCCTCGCTTCTTAGCCCTGCGAGTACGTGAAACTGACTTGGTACGGGTCCAGGAATCGAATGGGCTGGGGTTCTTGCTGCGGGTGTTGGCAGCCGGTGAAGTCTCCAGTTCGTCAGCCGTGGCATGTGGGGTCTCTGCTTCCTCATCAATTTCCATAGCATACTCATCCTTGACCGGCTTGACCTGCTTGCCGTGCTTGGGGCGGACGGTAGATGGTGGGGTGGTTGGCACGAAGTCTTCCTTGAATTTCGGTTTCACAGGGGTGGCAATCTCCTCGGCTTTGCGACCCTTACGACCTCCATACTTAGACTGGCTCGGACTGGCAATGGGAACTTCGATATCAGTAACGGCCTCCTCGTCAACATCATCAGGGCCCATCTCGCCATCTCGGACTTTGATCTCTTCTTGGAACAGGCGACGAGGCTGGATGGATGAGCGGGTGAACGGGCGGTGGGCCTCCGTTCCAACACGACGACGGAGCGCATCTTGGGAGAACTCGGGCGAGGCCCTATCGGCATTGGGCCGGGGAGCATCGTGGTATTTGCGGAGGACCTTGCGGCCACGGCTGCAAGCTGTTAGAGAAGGTCGAGAATGCGATAATGAAGATACATACAACATATAGATCATACCCTCACCCTTTGCCACGGCCTCCTCCATCTCGATGGTATTTGCATCACGGGTACGGGTGGTGCCATTTGCCTTCGCCTTGCCCTTGCCCTTGCCTTTCTTGGAGAGGAAGGGATTATCCGGGGTGTGATCAATCTCCGGGACTCGCTCTTTTGAGTCGGTGTAGACCTCAATCTTATCGGTTTCTTCATCCATCTGCTCAGCGAAGCTCTCTAGAGTGAACACATTCTTCCTGCTCTTGCGGCTCTTGCGCGGGGTTGGCATGGCTTCTTCGACCGTAGCGGGGCGACCAGGGAATAGCGCGCGGGTAGCGGAGCTGAGATCCTCTTTGGAGTGAAGGGCGCGTTTCCGGGGCGTCTTGGCCGGAGTTGGGAGCATGCTGTGAGGCTCCATTGTTGAGAGATATCGGCTGGAAGGAGTCGGCGCGATGTGATCAGAGTCGGGTTCTACAGGGCCAACATTTAGGTGCGCGCGACGCGTTGCGTGGGGAGTGCGGTGAGTGAAGGGTGAGGCAGGTGAACAGGGTGGAGAGAAGGTTTGACTGGAGGTGTGCGGCGCTGCGTTCTTCGGAGAGCTTCGCCACTTTGGTGTCGCTTCATGCGCAGACCGTGGCAGTGGTGAATGCGGCTGGTGTTGGTCCTGAGTACGCTGAGCAGCAACCCGGCTTGACCGTCGTGGTGGAGAGTAGGGCTCGTAGATGTCGAATTTGGCGCCGTGGAGGGGAGCTGGTGGCGTGTGGAGCCGGCGCGGTGGTGATGGTGTTCTCTCCATGGCGAAGTCGCGTCTGGACTGTCACTTCACGCACGGGAAAGGGCGAGGGAGGTCGTTCGGGTGAAAACGTAAGGTTGTTGGGGTTGTAAACAAACGAATCTGGAAGCAGCACGCGGCCGCTAGAGAGAACCCGACACTGCAATTGAATTAGCAATGACCAGCTGGTACAAGATAATGCGCCGCAATAAGTTGTGGTGAGTGATGTTGAGGTTGTGGACCTGCGAGGGCAGTGATGTGGTCGGGGAGGTTGGTAATTTCCCTCACCCAGCCTTTGGGCTTGGCAAATTGTGGCCGGCAGAACCTTGAATGCCAACACATCTTCACCGCCCGGCCGGCAAGTAGCCGTTTCACCACCACTATCAAACACGTCAAACACATCCTACCCCTCCAGAGGTCAATCAATGCGATCTGGGTGGTCAATTCACCCGCCACTATTATTGACTAGCAATTCATCCATTGCAATATGGACTCGCAGAGCATGGACGCCCTCAACCTCTCAGACTCCGACTCCGACGCGTTGTTTGACACCCCCGCCGCGCGAAAAGCGAACAGCAAGCCGCCAGATGAGGATGGAGACATGGCAGAAGGCGCTACCTCCGCGAAGACGCGTACAAAAGAGTCACACTACACCACAGAGGAAGCAAGAGAGGTAGCACTGCGAAAAGAGCTGGAAAACGTGCGAAACGTCAACAAGGTGATTGAGGGGGTCGTAGAAAGCTTACAGAAGGCAAACAACAATATGGATGTATGTGCCAAATCTCGTGAAAACCTGTTACCCGGCTCCCTTGATTCTCGAGCTGATGTCTGGGTAGACGGTCTCCCGAACGGTACATAATGCGTCGACACTACTCCACACATGGACGCGCATTCTGTCACAAACCGAGCATAATCAGCGACTTATCCTAAACCCTCAGTGGCAGGGCGCCACCCAAGACCTCGTTGATATTCAGAATGAGGAGATACAGCGACAACAGGCGGCTGAGCGCCGGGAAGCCGAGGAACAGGCTAGACGAGACGCCGCAGTAAGAAGAGCCGATGAAGAACGCCGGAGAGCAGAAGCTACACCGAAAGCAGGCTCACGGGGGAGGGGTAGAGGCAGTGCCCGGCCACGTGGAGGATCAACATCGTCAGGATATGGAGGCGGATCAGCGTCGTCAGGATACGTTGGTGTTGGTGGGCAGGGCGGTCGAGGACTCAATCGGAGTGGGTCGACGAGCAGCCGGGGGGGCACCGGTATCGGACGTGGATTGCGAGGAAGGGGAAGAGGACTGGGTTGAATAAGTTAGCTGGTGCGTTCCACCTTCAAATCGATACCCAAGCATTGGCAGTTTGTGTCTCACAAGCACCATCACCCCGGCTCCTTCTATGATCTCACCGGCTTCCTCGCACGCCAAACTCTTCCATGATCGATCATGTGATTATTTCCCCGACATTCTTATCGCTAAATAGGGTTTTGGAGGCTCAACTGCCCTGCGTCGTACCTTTCGCTTCAATTCCGTGACAGGGGATAGCTTCCGTTGGCTTTTCCGCCCCGCCCCACCATGCGGGATACTCCCCGCCAAAGTCTCTCAATCACTCGACACGTCGCGTGCCATATATGAAATCTCTTTTCTCCGGAAATTTTTATGTTTGGGCCTTACTCTCATCTGCTTGCGTTTATTAGGCCCTCCGAATCCATTAAATCAGATTATTCTGCCTGACGTCACAATGGAGGTTCCGACAGCAACCTCTCTCCGTGACATCTACCCCGAGGACGCGATTCCTGACCAGAAGGAGCGATGGGAGAATCTACTATCGCGATTCAAGGAGAAGTATGGCAAGCAAGCAGACTTTGTTTCAAGGAGTCCAGGGCGCGTCAATATCATCGGCGAGGTAAGATGTTTATGCTACAAGGCTCGCAGAAGCTCATATTTCACAGCACATCGACTACTCGCTCTATGAAGTGCTGCCAATGGCCATCACAGCCGATTTTCTCATGGCGGTCGCGGTGCGGCCAGCTGACGAGAATCCTCGAGTTAGGATAGCGAACACACAGTCAGAAAAGTTCCCGTCCCGAGAATTTGAGATACCCGCCGAAGGAGATATCCCGATTGATGCATCTGAGCACGAGTGGACGAACTATTTCAAGTCCGGATTGCGTGGAGTGACCCAACTGCTGCAGAAGAAGCGTGGGCAATTCGTATCTGTGGGCATGGACATTCTCTGCAGTGGCACCGTTCCGAGCGGTGGAGGCATGTCGAGTTCGGCAGCTTTCACCTGCACTGCCGCCTTGGCGGTCATGAAGGCGAACGGAGAGGAGAAGGTCGACAAGAAAGAGCTCTGTGAGTTGGCTATCGTCTCTGAACGATCTGTTGGTGTCAACTCAGGAGGGTTAGTAATGCTTCTTTCTGTAACTACATTGTCTTGCTTACAATAGCACAGCATGGACCAAGCCGCCTCAGTCTTCTCTCTGCGAGGAACCGCCCTCTATGTCACCTTTAAACCCAATCTAGATTTCAAGGCCATTGAGTTTCCGCAAACGGATCCCGAGCTTACTTTCGTCACGGCTCAGAGCTTCGTAGCAGCAGACAAGCACGTCACCGCGCCTGTGTGCTACAATCTTCGCGTGGTCGAATGCACATTGGCAGCAGTATTCCTTTCCAAAGCGTTTGGACTGAAACGAGACCTGCCCCAAGACTCCTCCCCCCTCGGCGTTAGTTTACGTGGCTTCCATGACACGTACTTCGAAGAGAAGGAGGGCGTTGCAGACAACACGAAAACCTCGGTTGCAGACTTCGAGATTCAGCTTCAGAAACTCATACAATTCACTGAGGACTACCTTCCACAAGAAGGTGGCTATACGAGGGAGCACATCTGTGCTTTACTTGGTATCACCGAAGACGAGTTAAACCAACGGTTTATGTCTAAATTCCCAGTCCGTGCGGAAAAGTTCATGTTGCGTCAACGTGCACTTCATGTTTTCAACGAAGCTCTACGCGTTATTAAGTTCCGTCAGTTGCTCTCTACGCCACCTACGAATGGCAAAGAATTGCTGAAAGCGCTCGGCAACCTCATGAATGAAACGCAGACATCCTGTCGCGACATCTACGACTGCAGCTGTCCCGAACTCGATGAGTTGTGTGATCTGGCACGCAGTGCAGGTGCGAGTGGCAGCAGACTTACAGGAGCGGGATGGGGGGGATGTAGCGTCCATCTAGTGCCAAAGGACAAAGTCGAGGCTGTCAAGAAGGCGTGGGAGGAGAAATACTATCGCAAGAAGTTTCCAGATATCACAGAGGACAAACTAAGGGAAGCCGTCGTGGTCAGCAAGCCCGGGAGTGGTAGCGCTGTCTTCAAAGTCGTCGGCGAGAAGCTGGTATAATAGCAATTATGCCAGGGTCGCCAGCAGTGGCTAAGCCTCGTTCGAAGTTTGGTTGAGTGAAAGCCACAAGTGTAGGCGGTAGCACCGTTTCACATATTCTAGATACCAAAACATCTTCCAGGATGTCGGACCTAGTTCACAATGCATACATGTCCTTTGGGGACCTGCTCTTTGTGTCTCATTCCTCTCACAACCAGTCAATATTCTTGTTTCGGAGTTAATACGTCTTTATTCAGCAATCACATTCTTCACACTCCGTCTCTTCCACTACATATCAATGTCATATTTCCATCACTGTACACCAACAAGCCCTTATGCATACCTCGGCGAATCACAGCCAGACTCGAAGCACGATCTCGCCACTACGCAGCTTAAAGAACATGAACTACATTCGTCTCTCCATCTAATCTCCTCCACATATGTAGCGGAAGACCCCTGCGTGCAGGAAGAATTAAGAGGTACTTTGATTTTGCAGCAACTTCAGCTGACTTACACATTACTGTATCTATCAAAACGATAGCAGCGTTATACCCAACTTGCATTTAGGCTATATCACAGCTAACATTGAAGAATTCCACATAGTTTGCTATCTTGTTAAATGGTTTACCCTTAACGCGCTTTCACGGTGCAACACTATTCCTAGCACAACAAGTTTATTCCAGCTTTTTGCTAGCTTCGACTTAAGACATTACTTTCTTAGAGGCATGCAATTCTTACAGGCTATTGCTAGGCTACTATTTGCTACCTGCGCGATGTAAGACGCATGTCCGCTACAGGAAGCTGCAAGCAGCACCGTTATATATACCAAAAACACACAGTCCTAGGTACAGTTCGGGTTTTATGTGGCATAGTTGATGCAAAACTTAGGATAGGCCTTTCCATATCAGCTCTAGCCTCATTTGCTCTTCCCCAACTGATTAAGCATGACTAGAATAGCTCTCGATCTGAGGATATGCACACTTAGCCATGATGGTAGCTAAGAATCGGATGCCTCGTGGCGCAGCATGGCTGTCTCTAAGTGCGTAGGTGAGCTGTTCGTACGGTACCATCCCTAAGTCCCGTCTCCTCCACTGTCGCAAGGGTGTGGTACAAGTAGGTGTGGGTCAGCTGCCTTCTCTGCCTGTAGTGACGACATTACATGCTAAATCACTTTCATTATTGTTAATGGTTTGATTTGTTCTTACGCCACAGGTTGCTAAGAAGGCCTATAGGCGAGGTAACCAAAACCCTTTAGTCCATGTTCCATTCTTTGTCTAACACTATTCATCTTACTTTGTTAACACTTGCTTTATAGTCCCCGCCACTCACTCCATCTCCGTCGTATGTATCCGAGAGCTATTTCCCGACCACCGACCTTCTAGTTATCGGTTAGTCGATCTCGAGTCCGTTGAGTAGTAACCTGTGGCCTGGAAAATAATGTGGCACGGCGCTAACAAAGGTGTCCGGTGGCTATGACAAATCCATTAGCAGAGTTTTTAGGATGTGAGTTTGCTGGGGAGCCTCTGTTCTGATTGTCATATAAAAGGAAAATGGCAGGTGCTCTTGTTATCTCCAGGGGCACATCGCAACCGTCACTTCCATCATGTTCTCACCTGACAGCAAGCTGCTGGTGTCTGCATTGCTTTACATAGTAAGATTTTGGAATCCGGCTACGGGAGCGGCGCTGTAGATGCTCGATGTCGGTGTGCGCTTCAACAGCATATCGTTCTCGGAAGATGCTCAATATTTTATGACTAATAGTGGTTTATTGAGTCTCCAGCCTTCCCCTATTCTATTCCTCCCCAGGCCCAATCTCTAAATCTAATAGTTGTATCGAGATTGGATAACTCGAGATGGAAAAAAAAAATCCTCCGGCTCCCTTCTAACGATAGAGAGATAAATGCGGCTCTCTACGATAATGTGCTTCCTTATAGGAGATGAATCTGGGGAGGCAATACGCTAGCTAGGTGAAAAGAACATATGAAACTTTTCAGCTGAATATACCCGCTGAGCTCCAAGCGTGGCCGACCACTTAGGTCAAGACACAAAAGGATTAGACAAATTCACTACCCCTGACCTCTCGCCCACCATCGGAATCTAGTCGAGTACTGCGAGTATTCTGTGCTTGAAGCATTGTCAGTCCTAGATACTGGGATGGAATTCGCCGTCTCTTGCTTCGAGATGACTATGGGTTTCGCAAGCGGGGTCTTCTCAAAGGGATTATAGATGATGGTGGGAGGGGTGCCCTCATATGCAGTCCATTTTGGGGAATAATATGTCGTGTATGGAAGTTTGCGTGACCCTTGGTCCATGACGGGAGCCACTGCAGGTGGTGCAGCGGTCGGTGTGGATGTCGCGGGCGTTTCTGGCGCTGTCGCCTCTCCAGAGTTTGGGCTCGACGCATCCGCCATTGACAAAGTTTCTCTCAGTCAACAGCGCTGTTATTTATTTATTTATCTTCGGCTAGATGGGGAACTGTGCGAGTGAAGCGAGAGGTTTCGTAAGAGAAGATAAGACGGAGCAAGTTTTCGGTGTTGAGGATTGGAAAAGGACGGTCTTGTTACTGGAGGCAGTGTTCCCGGTACCTCCTTTGGCGCACCGAGAGCCTTGCTTTTAACTAGTTGGCATTAGCGCCAAGCGGCAGAGGGGCGGTACAGGGGGCTCTCATGAGCGGACTGTACCGCGTGCACAAGCCGACATCCGTGCGTAGAATATTCTGAATAAATTACAAGATTTTGTAAGCAGCTCTCTAACAAACTTACGTCCCTTGTTCAGCTCACTCCACTAACAAGATACACCACAATGCTAAAGACACCAAATTAACGACTAACGTACAAGGAGCGTATACAGATCCACACCCTACGCGAGATAGGCTAGAAACAAAAGGATATCTCTCAGAAACTTGGGATACCTCTTTCTACAGTCTCTCTCTGCCTCCGCACGCCTGAGACGCCTACAAAGCCTAAGGGACGGTCTCCTATTCTATCTACTCCATTCCGAATCCTCCTTGTACGGCATGCGACTGAGAACGCTGAGCAACGACAGAAAACTCGAGAGGAGATAGCTTAAGAGCTAGGGATAACAGTCTGTTAGCGTACGCTTATTAAGGCCTTTAAGAAGAAGCTCTATCATTGCTGTAAGGCTACAGAGAAACCCTTCCTTACTAAGCAACACAAGGCAGACCAGGTTCAGTGGGCATGGGAGCACCTTGACTGGAGCGACGATCAATGGGCTGGTATAGGCTGGAGCGACGATATGAGCGCCCAGGCTGGCCCTGGCGAAGTGTGGGTGACAAGGCGCGCTGAGGAGCGCTTCCTGCCTGCCTGCTGCGTTGCTAGATTCAAGGGCTACTCTAGCTGCATAGTGTGGGCGATGATATTAAGGGATATGAAGGGCCCTCTGGTTGTGTACAAGAAGAGCTAGTGTACGAATAAGAAGCAGTTAATTAACTCAGAAGTATATATTAAGCACATCCTGCCTCTAGTTATGACCTTTTAAGACGCGTACACAGAGTACACAGGCAAGGAGCTAACCTTAATAGAGGATAACGCATCTATCTATACATTAAAGGCCACAATAGCTGCTGAGCAGGCCCTAGGTATCCCAAAGATCTCATGGCCAGCGAACTCACCTGACCTTAACCCTATTAAGAACGTCTGGCAGATCTTAAAATACTGCCTGGGGAAGCGTTTTCTAAAGACTGACAACAAGGTAAGGCAGTATCTCCTTAAAGAATAGGAGAAATTGTCCTTTAGTAACTACAACAAGTACATAAAGTCAATGAGGGAGCGCTGTTAGGCGGTCATCCAGGCTGAAGGGGGACATACAAAGTGGTGAGACAATGTGTCAATACAATGATTATTTGTATGTATTTTACATAGAAAACAGCATTTCGAGAGCATTCAAGACTCGTGGGCCTGTGCGCGCGGTACAGCCCGTTCATGGGAGGGGGTTGTACGCGGACAACATGACATTGTGGCGGTAGTTGTCACGCTTGTGGCAATAGAAGGCGCTAGGCTGCCTGTGTGGCTTGTGGCGAAGCTCAGCTCTACCTTGGCTGCGAGTCTCGTAATCACTTATTACCCCAGGCAGATCGCAAGGCTCTTCAGAGCTCACAAGATGAAGTTCTAATTATCTCACCACTTGTTTGTGCTTTGGCTAGCCTGTCTACTTCGCTCATCCTTTTACCTAGCAGGCGGTGCAGTCTTTAAGGTAGAAGCGCATGGCCGCCCTTGGATCAGAGACTAGCAATGGAGGTGTCACCAGGAACAACTTGTCTTACGCAAAGAGATTCTCGGCCCTCTGGTGCGAAGAGTACCGTGTCGACTTCATCTACAAACAATCAATGGCCATTATGCGTCCAGCACTACACATCTTGCCTGTCAGTGTCCAATCATTGTGATTTTAACCCGCAAGCTACTCACGACCAACCCAGTGTCTCTCAAGATGCGGCTATAAGAGACACATCTCAGTTCGAGAATACCTACCTATCGAAACAGACCTCCGTGGAAGCCCTTAGTCAAGGGAAGGGGAACGTAGGTTCGTATGCCCCGCTTATTTCAGCTCGACTTAGGTTAATATAAGTCCCAGTCGAGGAGCTGCTATGCCAGGATCATCATTCTGCAGATCTTCAGAGAGTTGGTGATTCTTTCATCTCGTTCAAAATGAATTTCGCAAGGAATTGGCTAGTACCATGGTCTTACTGTTAACGGCTTCTAGGTTATCGAGAACAACTCATGTACATCATTGTGAGTATTCCTTCTCGAACCGCAATGATGGCTAATGCAATCTGTATTTGCGTTTCTAACCTCACTCTAGATTCATCCACCGGTTCGTTATGAAACCTGGTACTCAAGGAGCCCCCAAGGATTTGAAAAGGCTTCGTCTTTCTGGCTCAGCATTTAGATGGCTTCTTAGTCGCTTCGACGTGTCACCGAGCTTTGTTTCGGCTCTGCTCAACCCAGATCTACCCTCCGGCTACTGCGATCTGACCTTTACAGATTCTGCAGAACATCCGGTCCACATAATCTGGTACATCATTACAGTGCGCTCGGCGGTCAACTGCGTCGAAAATGAGACGAGCCATGTGCTGAGCGCAGCTGGAAGCAATCAGATGGACTCGGCTAGTTACCTCCACCTTGAGGACTTGAGTTCCGACATTCGGCCGTCAAGGATCGCCGTCTATTCCCGGCACGATGGGCAATCGTCGAACGCTATCTGCATAGATTTTCAGGACGGCCGCTGGCACCACCTGGTTGAGGAGCCGTATAATCGGGTGAAAGAAGTCCTCACTCTCGCCCAGACACGGGGCCATACTGCGCATCCTGCAACCATTCATGTGGCAATGCTGTCCAGCTCTGCACGATGGTGGAAACAGGCCCTGGCTCAGCTCAAGAGCCAACTTATCTCCTACGTGAGCTTCCAATATTCTCCCAAATGAGTCTATTGAGATATGTAGGAGCTTACACACTAATTTTGCAGGAGAAGCGCCTTCTTGTCGAGACAACGGAAACGGCCGCAGCGGATAGAGCTCTACTCAGAAGACAACTAGAAATGAACAAGGCGCTGCATACGATCATAAGCCACTTACGGCGATACAAAATCGAGTTAGAAACATCCATGGCCATTGCAAAGGGCTTACTGGAATCAGACCACCTTTGGCGCAATGATCACAATTCTAACAGTCTCGGTCAGAAGAACCCGGGGGATTCTACCAGGAACGCCTTAGCCTTACTTTCGGAGCAATTCCATGGTTTTAGGGCCGTCGCGCAAGAGTTAGAGAGCAAGACAGAAACAATCTTGGCACTAGTTAGGAAACCCTTCCCCCTCACAAAACCCCTTTTCCAGCTAGGGAATATCCTAGGTTTTTTTAACAAGATACTGACCTAACGTTACAGGTGTTCCAATTCGTTAAATGGACGAACGACATGCTGCTAGTCAGCAATGGAAAGTCCATGTTTAAGTTGATGAAGTCGAGTCGTGAGCAAGGGAAGTTCGCTCGACGCATGCTGATAGAGTCTCACAACATAGCAAAGGACACAAGGAAGGATAGCGTGTCAATGAAAACAGTAAGGGAAAACATGCTAGCAACTCCAGTCCGTACTATAGAATGCAGTAGGCTAACTTCCCTTTGAAGTTAGCCCTCTTGACAATGTTCTTCCTTCCCGCTACGTCATTTGCGGTAAGTATCCCGGTTGCAACAGTCCTTTAAATTTTTAGGCGATATTGTAGGCTTACTGAACCCTCGCAGTCGATTCTCGCTATGCCGTTCTTTAACCAGCAGGACTGGTTGCACAGGCCTACCACCGCCTGGCTCTGGGTAGTCCTGACGGTTCTAACGACATCTATTGCGGTTGCCATCTACATTTTCTTCACACATCGTTCGTTGAGATCCCAGAATTGTGATGCTAGGTCGGATGAAGAAGACGAGTTGGATAGCGTGGACTTGGACAATGGGGATTAGCCCAGGCATACCGTATATTCAAGGCAGCTCTCGGTAATACATAGACACGAAATTAGCAACTAGTAGGCGGAATTGTTAATACTACATTTAAACCTCGAATGCTTCCGTAGCCTATTTTCGAATATCTACCCAACCCTAAATAATAAAGACCAAAAGGGTGAGAAAAGAGAAGACAACAAAAGCTTGGGGGGTTCACTCTTCAAAACCTGGCAGATCCTTAATAACGCGTTCCACATCACGCATACTAAGTGCTGTCGGTTCCGAAAGCGCCTTCTGGATAGTACTTTGCTCCATCATCTTCCGAAAATGGGCCTCAGGTTCCAGTTCACCGGCATCTACCCGAAGCAGGTAGTGTACGAAGACCGCGATCGCATGTCCCGCACGGCTCTCAACCCAGTCAAATAGATCCTCGAGCCTCCGGAACGTGGAAAGGCCCTCGGCGGTGAGGAGAGGCGTGCCCAGGAGATCCCCGACCTGTACGGAGACCTTGTACGAGCTCTGGGGAACCTGCAAAAGCGAGCTTATTGACCACCCCGTACTGTCATCACGGTACTTGGAGTACCCCCGAATCTTGCGCACCGACTCCCATCGGAAAAGTGTACGCGTTCGCCTTGGAGTTGTCAGCCTGTTACCGAGGAGCAGAGATTTGGTGAGCTCGTGGACGACCTCGCCCTTTGAATCCTGAATGTCGTGAAAGCGTTCAGTAAGGTAGTAAAGAAAGCGCATAAGTACAATCCTCTTCCTCTTTTTTGCACCGAGCGTCTTGTTGTGTCGTGAGTTGGAGAGGATGGCATTAGCGACGATGAAGCCGTCCATGGGATAGTGAAGCAGCAGCGGAAGGTCATCCCGGACTAGCGCGTCCCGAAATCTGGACAGGAGGACATCTTGGATAATACCAACTCCTAGCTGGTATGGCATGACATTGCTGTTAGACTTTTCCAAATTGACCGAGGATTGGACCATGTCGCATTCCCACTCAAGAGCTGCCCGGAAATGAGGGTTGACGGATTCTTCGTCACTGGACAAGAGCCTCTCAAGTGTTGTGTACAAAATAGCTAACCATACAAGCGGCAGATCAGATCGATCGAAACGCTTCCCTGTGGCGAGGTTGATTGTCTCGAGCCAGGCTGCTTGGTTCTTGCTGTACAAGACTAGGGGAAGAACTGCCGAGATGGTATGACGCTTGCTCAAGATGTTCGCACAGCCGTCGCAGGCCACAAAGTTCATGATAATGTCTGTCTCTGGATAGTTGCCCATTGCGAGCGGATAAACCAGCTTTGAAAGGTTCCCAAACTTAGGTAAATTCTGCGTTACCTGTTGTGAATTTGGCGGTATCAGAAGCAGTGTTAAGACGGAAGTGTTGCTTCTGCATTCCATGCACTCGCCATGGAAGTACTCCATTGCAGCGGTTGGAAAGAAGAACCCGTTGCTAGACTGCAGTTCTCTCCGGAAAGGATTATTAGGAGAAGAAATAGCAGAACGATTAGGAGAAGAAGGAAAAGTACGATTAAATGCCGATTTTCTGGGTTTCCGTCGCGATACTTCTTCCACATCAATATAACTAATAGAATCCGCGTCTCCACAGGTCGAGGTAGCAATGTGTCGCATCCGGCTGGTTTTCGATAGAGAACTACGAGCGTCGTTGTCGGGAAGCGCAACTTGAATTGGAAGCAGGTTGACCTCTTCACGCGAGGTGTAATTGCCAACTTCTGGACCAGTAACGCCGTTATAGAAGGCGGTCATTGAACCTGTCGGTATGCGGACCCTCCTGCTGATCTCGGGAAAACGGTGCTCGGGGTCGTGGTATTCTTTCGCCAACCTAGCCGCCACATCTTCCAGCAGCTGAGATTTCTCTCCCCCTTCACCCTGGCTCCCAGATGATTGTTCGTCAATCTTCGCGTCCACTTTATCCAACCATTTCTTGAACTTCTCTCCCTCTCCTCTCACTTTGGCAGTGATTGCGAGGGTTTTCATGTTATCCTCGCTTTCTAGGACCTGCTTCATCACTGCTTCATCCACAGTCGCTTGGGAAAGAAGCGACTCGAAGTTGATGTTGGCATTCTCCTGCAGTACGACTTCATCCTCGGCTAGTAGCTGAGAGGGTGGGACGGAGATGCGGGTGAGGTTCTCGTAAGACGTCTGAGGCAAGTCTTCCCATCTCGTTTCGTAATCTAGCCTTGGATTCCGATGTCCCGGTGGCAGCAGAGCTGAAAAACAGCCCTTTGTCGACAAGATATAGGTCTTATTGGAATCAACGTCGGTGTAGAGGAACGCAACATGGGGGCTGACAGCAAAGACGGACACCCCGACGCTGATGTCGCAGTCACTTGGTTTGTCTAGTTTCTCCCCAAACACTGAGATGATGCAAGCCTTGCCATGCATGGAGTAGCCGGCTAGGCGTCGAGCGAATTTATGCACCAGACTCTCATCAATTATGCCGTCTGTCATTAAGAACCAGAATTCGGAATCCTGAAGCACACGCCTGCTGTCACGGTCTTCGAGCACAGAGTTTGGGTTGGTGCCGCCGCTTGAAAAAATGATACCAATCTCCGAGATCGGGCAAGGCTTCATGGCTTCATTGTTCCATGGAATAATAGTGATGTTGGAGTGTCGGCTCCGTGGGATCAGTGAGCAGACACTCTGAATTGCCTTCTTCTCCGCTTCCAATACGGCGCCGTAAGTACTGCCGGAGCAGTCAACAGCGATGGAAATCTTAGACTCTCGGAATGCTGCCGACACTTCTGCAGAGGGAGGAGGGGATTCATGGCCAGGGGCTGCTGGATCATCGGGGCTCAGTGTCGGAGTGGATCCTGATGGAGCCTGACTCTGAGTACTTTCTTCAGACATTGTTGATTGACGCCGTTAGATGTTCGCCGATGTTATAGCAAGGAACGTCCTTTTCGTTGGAATCCTCGCAAGTCAGTCTTCGTGGCCAATACGAATCTACTTGGCAAAACTAACTGGCTCCAAACAAATATTTTTCACGGAAGCCTGGCGATAGAGGTATTATTTAGGTGGTGAGAAATGCAGGCTGAAGACATCTGGTGGCGGATAACACGATTTCGTCAGGCATATCAAGAGGCTCCAAAACTCAGCCACAACGATCTGAGAGCCTACGGTGGCAGTGTCAAGCTTGTGCTTTGTAGGTGCTAATGATTGGGTGGGCTTGGAAGCCACTCTAGGCATTCCCAATTTTGACGGGTGTCAAAAGCCTCAGCCTCCGCTTGGCCATCTGCAGGCGTCTCGCAAGGCAGGCATTCAACCCGGTAGTAGGGCAGGGTGCATGCTCCGCAACTCTTTCCCTGTCTAAGAAGAATAAAACTTTCTTTAAAAATTTTCGTATTCTTGACCCACCTCCTACCTCAAGTTGTCATATTCTACTCTTTGAACCAAACCGTGAGCATTGTTCTCGTGCTCTGTTTTTAGCAATCCTTTACCTCCAGGTGCCATTCCATAAAGCGCGTTGCCTATTTTTCGCTATAGGTAGGAAAAGGTGCTTTAGGTTCCTTGCGGCAGGACTGGAGGATGATATTGCTAGGGCTTCCAACGGGCCGTACAAAGTGAACAGTAACGGTCACGTGTTCAGTACGAACGTACTGAGTTCGTGAGCTGCACCGTACGTTTAATGATGCCCTAGGTACGGTACGTAGTACAGATTCTATTACCATTTTAGGAAGTTTGTATAGGGGTTCTAGAGGAGTAGGAGGGCTCTGGCGAGCAGGAGGCCTGCGGGGAGGGTTTTGGAGCGTTTCTAGGGCTTTAATTAAAAGACCTCTACACTGCGTCTCCTACCTTATCCCGCAATAGTACACTGCATGTGGCTAAAGATTAATTGCAGCAGTTTCTAGAGGACTGCAATTATAACACTAGCGTTAAGTTTATAGTTAACGTACTCTACAGGCAAGTTGCTTACACACCTAAGTTACTTACTTTTACAAAAACTTTACTAAACTACTTTTTCTACACTAATACATTTCTAATAACACTACTTAGATATGCTAAAAAAAATTAGATATAGCTTATACTTTAAGCTTTTAAATAAAATAAAACACTTTTAAAGTAATATACTAAAGCTATGTATAAAGTTTTTTTAAAAATAATAAATAACTAATATACTAAGTAACTTTTATAAGTTAATTTTATAGCTAACTTATAAAAGCTAAATAATAATAAAAAGTAAGTAATTATTAAGCATATATTTAAGCTATATATAAAGATTTTCCTCTTAGCTAGCAACTGTAGCTAATATAGCTAATTCTTTACACACTAAGTATAATTTAGGCTATATTAGCGTAAACTAGCTTAGTATATTTATAAAGTGTTATTTAAAGCTTAAAGTAGAGTTTAAGTATAACTATAACTATAAAAAAGCTTTTTATAAAAATTTTAAAGTAATTTAAAGCTAGTTTAGCTTTATAAAAAATATAAAAGCTAAGTATAGCATTTAAAATAATAATATATATAATGTCTGTACGCAGCAGCAGCGTCGCGTCCTGGATACAAGCGATCGCGCACGAGCAGGATCACGTATCTATGTCACATGATGCTTGTGCGCGAACCTCTGTGCGCGAACATCTAGATACCCCCCTTTTCCTCTGTACAGAGGAAAAACAAGAAGTAATTAACACTAGTTACCTAACACCCCTATGCAATGTTTACACTATGCAAACCTCTCTATCTTGTACGCATTTGCTAACACTAAGTGCTAGCTAGTAAAGAGTCTATTTAACACTAATTAGTAGTTTAAATACTATAAAAAAAAAAGCTTTTTTTATACCTTTTTATTTAAAAGTTTATGTATAAAAAGAATTCTTTTTCTTACTACTTTAACTATAAATTAGTAAGAGTAAAGACAGAGTTTAATTTATATATAAGTAGCTATAAATCTCTATTTAGTTACTTAAGTAAAAGTAAAAAACCTGTCTATATAATACTATTTAAAAGTATTATATAAATAGTAGTGCTTGTTTAACACTAAGAGGTCTGTTTTATCTTTTTACATAAGGCTGTTTAAAGGCAGTGTACAACAAGAAGTAAGACAGCGCGCAATAACGCATAATTAACTACTATAAAGTAATAAGCAACGCTAGCTTTATCTATAACTAGCTAACATAACATATTAACATATAACTAATACATACCTTTTATAGGCATCTTAGCAAAGACTCTAGTAGAGCAAATAAATATTAAAGATTAAGTAAATAAAATTAAACTATTAAATAACACACCTAAAAAAAAGCTTAATTTATATGTAGCTAACTTAATTATAAAACTCTACACATTAAGCATAATAGACATATGTACACTTAAGAACTTTTAAAATAACTTTATAAAGTAAAAGCTTATACACTTTAAAAATCTTAGCTAACTATTTTTATAAAAACTAATTACTACTTTATAGAATAAAAGCATTAGCTTTAAAAAGAACATAATAAAGGCTACTACACTATACAGACTTATAAAAGAAAAACACATGTTTACTGTTCTACTAAAGTATTATATAAAACTATTACTACTATTACTAGTCTTAACATAATAAAGAATGTCTTTATATAAATTACCTATAGACTTAATACTTTCTCTGTAATTAGTACAACTACCTTGTAATAGCTTACTATACAAGAGCATAACTAGGCAGCTACATATTCCTATAGCCACAGCTCTGCATAAGATTCCCTAAAGCTTGTACCTACTGTATATAATTTAATTACTGTATAATCTATACTAACTTCTACCTATATAAGATATTACAGTAGAGAACTTTACACCTAAAAAAGTTATATAATTCTAGAAGGCATAAAAGAAGAGGAACAACTATATAAGGCAACTATATAATATTCTAGCTAATAAGGCTATAGTATTTATTAAGCTCTGCTAACACCTTACTATCTTTAAGGCATTATATATAAGCATTTTTTCTAATATTTTTAAAAAGCGCGCACATATGTTTTACCTTTATAATATTAGTCTAGAATAATTATAGAAGTTACTATATAAGTAGCTTAGTAATTACTTTAATACTAATATAAACTATAACTAGTATTAGACAAATTAAATAATAATAAGCTTTATATAAAGTAAGTAGAAAAACTTTATAAAAACTTTATATAAAGCTTTTAAAGCTATAATTAATAAACTTACTTTTACATAAAAAGCTCTTAGTCTATAATTCTAAAGTAAAATACTACTTTATACTACTATTATATAAGCATGCTAAGGGCAACTTAAACTTAAACAAGTAATGTTTTTAATTAAGCCTATATATAAAGCACTATATAGTAACCTTTATTTAGCACTTTAGGTTATAATTAATTAATAAAATAATGCATTTATAAATAAATCCTAAAATATGTACTACACTAATAAGTAATATAGCTTACTACGTACACATAGCTATTAACAACATAGAAAAAGCTTAAGGGGATATAAAGGATTATTTAGACTATAGTCCTTTGCATAATTAAAGTAATGCTTTATCTATTATAAAAAAGAATATTAGTTAATAAATTATTTTTATATAAATTAATTTTATATAAAACACTAATATATCTTTTTATATAAAGAATTCTATAACAAGACACTAATATATAAGAAGGTAAATATGTACATTTAAAAGTTTAAAAGCAAACTAGAGTAAAAAAAAAAAAAGTTACATAATAATAATAACTTAAATAAAAAAAAAGGTAAGAAGATTATTAACTACTTTACTAATGCTGCATTTCTCTACTACGTGACTGCAGAGGACATCTACAGCCTAGAACCTAAAAGATACGCAGAACAGTTTATTCTTAAAGATTAATACTGTACAGTATACTAAAGTAAACTATAGAATACTAGCATAGTAAGGATCTCTACTATAGGGAAGTCACAACTTAAAGCATACCTGCAAGAATTCCCTTATATAAAAGTAGACTAGACACTAAAAAAAAAGAGTATTAGCTTTAAAAAATAAAAATTAATAGAATTAATTAGTACTATATAAATTACTAACTTAGTTAGTAATGTAACATATTACATCTTAAAGACTCTAACACTATTCCTGCTATTACTAGCAGATGCTAACTAACTTAGAGCATACTTTAATAATGTTTTAAATGTTATTATACGCAAAGACAAAACTACTGTTCTTATTATATAAAAATAAAGACACTTTTTTTTTAACATTAGTAAAAAAAAATTTATGTCTTTTTTTACTAAATTAAAACTTTACTGCCTTTACTGCTAATTTAGACACCCCTATATAAAGAGACTCTAGAAAATGCTAACTAGCGCTAGCTACAACATTAATGCTGCAGTGCTAGAAGAGATTAAGAAGTTTTGCTACCTCTACTAATTATATAACTAGGCCTTATAAAGATTTAAGTTTATAATTAAAAATAACACTTACTTTAACTATAAAGTTATTATTAATGTTATATAAATTAATAATAGGGATGTTTTATATGTTATTAATGTAGACACATTATTTTAGGCTGCTATATTCCTAAAATCTATGTCTGCATAAGATACCTAAGATGCACTGTGCAAATACTAGATTAACACTTATTAAGGACCTCTAAACTATATTATGCATAATTCTAGTATAAACTTTACTTTAAAGGATTTTTAAGCTTATGCAAAGATTATAAGAGCTACATGTAGGCAGATGCCTGTAAAAGCACATTAGGCAGTTAGAAAGGTTAAGCGCGCACACACACCTCTTTAATAAGTGTTTAACATTCTAAAGACTAAGCTAAGTAACTATATAGATAATAAGGCTATCCTGTAGATAGCAGTTAAAGCTCTAAACAACACAGCTAGCCCACACAGTCTAGTACCTATGCTGCTAGTCTTTAGAGTATACCTAAGAATTAACCTAGACTCTCTACTATTACTAGACATTATTACATAAGTAAGCGCTATATAAAAGGCAATAAAGATACTTTAAAAAGACTATGTAAAAGTAAACATTAATTATATAATTAACACTTATAATAGCCTTATAATGTATAAAGTTCTTAACCTCTCTCTTAGCTTAGAAATTATAGCATAGAGAGAGAAAAAAGGCTAAACTAGCCTATATAAGATTAAGAGTATTAAAGAGAGAAATATTATTATTAAAAAAAAAAAATAGCCTACTAAAGCTCTAATATACATAGGTTAAACTATACTATAGAGAAAAAAAAGAAAATAACTTACTTATAATAAATAACCTAGATAAACTAATCCCTATATAAAAGGATCTTTTAAAGAAGAGGAAGAGAGAACAGCCTTATAAAAATATTATAAAGGCAGAACTAAAGCCTACTACAGACTAAGCCCCTTAAGATAGCAATGCTGCACTAGTGTAAAGAGAAGATATAGATACTAAAAAAAGTAAAAGGCAAAGAAAACCTGCATAAAGTCTAGACTAGGTATTTCTAACCTAAAAAAAAAAAGATAATTAGGCTTTATTTATTAAGCTTTATATAGACAGTGTAATTACTACACTTAAAAAACTATTTAAGGAATTAGACTACATAGAGATAAACACCCTAATTACTAACAGCACTTTTAAGGTTATAGTGTATAACTTAATAAGGCATAAAGGTTAAATTTTTAACTTTTACCTTATATAAAAAGTAAAAGGTAAAATAACTTAACTATATAAGAAATTCTACCTAGTGTTTGCTAGCTACTTAGATAAAAAAAAAGAAGAAATTCTTACCTAGTTACTAACTATCTAGAGAATAAGCTAGAGACTACTTTTAGCTATAAAAGTAAGCTTAAGAGCTATATATAAAATGCATTTTAAACTATGTAATATTACATAAGTATACATCTAATTAACAAATAAGCTTATACGCACGCTATATGCAAAGCTACTAAAAGAGATGCGCTAGAGCTTTCTACTAAATATAATACTCTAGGTTGTACAACCCTTATATAGAGCTGCTAAATTAGGACTATATTAGTTTAAGATATATTATAACTACTATAAAGAAAAGCTGCGCATGCACATCTTTTTATACAACTCTTGCTTCTTAATTACTAATAAAGAAGAGCACACTTTTAGTATTACTAGCTTATAGACAAATAACACTTTAAGCATTATAATAAAAGATTTTACGCAAAGAGAAAAAAAAAAACTATAAAAGGTAAAGTTTTATATAAAGGGTAAAACTATTCTAGTAAAGAAGTAACCTATTAAGTTTAATAGTAAAAAAATTAAACTTACACATAACATAGTAGTTTTTACTTAAAAAAGATAAGTAAGCTACTTTTATATAATTAACCTAGAAGATAAAAATGCTGCATAATAATATATTAAGTAATATATAAAAGGGGCATATATTATATTTATGTGTTAACTAGAGGCAGCATTTAACCTCTTTATTACTGCATAAACTATAGACCTTTTACATAACAACATTAACACACTTAACGCACAAATCTAATAGTAGATAGATAATAGTAAGTGTAGTCTTACCTTTCTACTATTATAGCTTAATTATGCAAAGCTGTTTATCTTTATAAATAAATTATTTACTAATAATAAGAACCTTAGCTTATAGCTAGGATTCTTAATTATATTAAGTAATAAAGACTATATAAAGTAAAGCAACTGCTTTAAAATACTAGGCAACATTATATACTAGAATTCTACTAAGTGTAAAAGAGTAACTAGAAGTGTTTTTACTAGTAAACTATATAAAATAGTTAAAAGGTTTAATAATGCAATTACTTTTAGTACAACTTTATAGTAAATTATATAAACGCTTAAACTACTACTAATTCTAGTAGTAATCTGCACAGATTTAAGGTCTCTATATAATTGCCTTATTAAGCTAAGCACTACTAGTAAAAAGCAACTTATAATTAACATTATATTACTTTATAAATTATATAAGAAAAGAGAAATTACTAAAATTAAGTAAATTAATAGTAAAAACAACCTAGTAGATGCATATATAAAGAAAACACTAAACTAAGCTTTTTAATTATTAGTCCTAACTAACTGCCTCTCTGTCTAGATAGAAGCATCTGTGGACTAGCTAGATCTTGTGCGCAAAGATGCCTTAGACTAACTAGACTAATAATACCTTTATATAAGGCCTATTTTTTTTTATTTTTTTTTTTTTTATTTTTTTTTGTATTATATGCACTTATCTTTTTTATTATAAGGATCTGTTACTGCTAGCACTGTACAAAAAAAAAAAGAGCTAGGGGATTGTACAGCAAAGCTTAGAAAGCAAAAGATAAAGAAAAAAAGAGCTATTTACATAGCATAACTAGCCTATTCTAACGCACAGCATTACTAAGGCAAGTCCTAATAAATAGGGGTAAAGTAAAGGCAGAACATAATTAGATAAACCTACATAGACAAAAAGGAGGTAACGTGTACAGAAGGTAACTTTTTAGATAAAAAAAAAAGTTACTAGTGTCTGTACGCAGCAGCAGCGTCGCGTCCTAGATACAAGCGATTGCGCACGAGCAGGATCACGTATCTATGTCACATAATGCTTGTGCGCAAACCTCTGTGCGCAAACATCTAGATACCCCCTTTTTCCTCTGTATAAAGAAAAAATAAGAAGTAATTAACACTAGTTACCTAACACCCCTGTGCAATGTTTACACTGTGCAAACCTCTCTGTCTTGTACGCATTTGCTGACACTAAGTGCTAGCTAGCAGAGAGTCTATTCAACATATAACTTTAATAAAATAAGCTTTATAATAAGCTAGATATTTACTAACTATACTTATACTTAAAACTTTACTTTAAGCTTTAAATAATACTTTATAAATATACTAAACTAGTTTATGCTAATATAGCCTAGATTATGCTTAGTGTGTAAAGAACTAGCTATATTAGCTATAGTTACTAGCTAAAATGAAATTTTTTACATATATAGCTTAAGTATATGCTTAATAATTACCTACTTTTTATTATTATTTAGCTTTTATTATTTAGCTATAAAATTAGCTTATAAAAGTTATTTAGTATGTTAGTTATTTATTATTTTTAAAAAAACTTTATATATAGCTATTGTCTGTACGCAGCAGCAGCGTCGCGGCCTGGATACGAGCGATCACGCACGAGCAGGATCACGTATCTATGTCACATGATGCTTGTGCGCGAACCTCTGTGCGCGAACATCTAGATATCCCCCTTTTCCTCTATATAAAGGAAAAATAAGAAGTAATTAACACTAGTTACCTAACACCCCTGTGCAATGTTTACACTATGTAAACCTCTCTGTCTTATACGCATTTACTAACACTAAGTGCTAGCTAGCAGAGAGTCTATTTAACACTAATTAATAGTTTAAATACTATAAAAAAGAAAGCTTTTTTTATACTTTTTTATTTAAAAGTTTATATATAAAAAGAATTTTTTTTTTTACTACTTTAACTATAAATTAGTAAAAGTAAAGACAGAGTCTAATTTATATGTAAGTAGCTATAAATCTCTGTTTAGTTACTTAAGTAAGAGTAAAAAACCTGTCTATATAATACTATTTAAAGGTATTATATAAATAGTAGTGCTTATTTAATGCTAGAAGGTCTGTTTTATCTTTTTACATAAGGCTGTTTAGAGGCAGCGTACAACAAGAAGTAAGACAGCGTGTAATAACATATAACTAACTACTATAAAGTAATAAGCAACACTAGCTCTATTTATAACTAGCTAGCATAATATATTAACATATAACTAATACATACTTTTTATAGGCATCTTAGCAAAGACCCTAGCAAAGTAAATAAATATTAAAAATTAAGTAGATAAAATTAAACTATTAAATAACATACTTAAAAAAAAGCTTAATTTATATATAGCTAACTTAATTATAAAACTTTACATATTAAGTGTAATAAATGTATGTACACTTAAAAACTTTTAAGATAACTTTATAAAGTAAAAGCTTATATACTTTAAAAATCTTAGCTAACTATTTTTATAAAAACTAATTACTACTTTATAGAATAAAAGCATTAGCTTTAAAAAAGACATAATAAAAGCTACTATACTATATAAACTTATAAAAAAAGAACACATATTTACTATTTTACTAAAGCATTATATAAAACTATTACTACTATTACTAGTCTTAATGTAATAAAGAATATTTTTATATAAATTACTTATAGACCTAATACTTTCTTTATAATTAGTATAACTACCTTATAATAGCTTACTATATAAGAGTATAACTAGGCAGCTACATGTTCCTGTAGCTACAGCTCTACATAAGATTCTCTAAAGCTTATACCTACTATATATAATTTAATTACTATATAATTTATACTAACTTCTACTTATATAAGATATTATAGTAGAGAACTTTACACCTAAGAAGGTTATATAATTCTAGAAGGCATAAAGAAAGAAGAATAACTACATAAAGTAACTATATAATATTTTAGCTAATAAGGCTATAGTATTTATTAAGCTCTACTAACACCTTGCTATTTTTAAGGCATTATATATAAGCATCTTTTTTAATATTCTTAAAAAGCGCGCACACATGTTCTACCTTTATAATATTAGTCTAGGATAATTATAAAAGTTACTATATAAGTAGCTTAGTAATTACTTTAATACTAATATAAATTATAACTAGTATTAGATAAATTAAATAATAATAAGCTTTACATAAAGTAAGTAAAAAAACTTTATAAAAACTTTATATAAAGCTTTTAAAGCTATAATTAATAAACTTACTTTTATATAAAAAGCTCTTAGTCTATAATTCTAAGGCAAAATACTGCTTTACACTACTATTATATAAGTATGCTAAGAGTAACTTAAACTTAAATAAGTAATGTTCTTAATTAAGCCTATATATAAGGCACTATACAGTAACCTCTGTTTAGCACTTTAGGTTATAATTAATTAATAAAATAATGCATTTATAAATAAATTCTAAGATGTGTACTACACTAATAAGTAATATAGCTTACTATGTACACATAGCTATTAATAACATAGAAAAAGCCTAAGGGGATATAAAAGATTATTTAAACTATAGTTCTTTATATAATTAAAGTAATGCTTTATTTATTATAAAAAAGAATGTTAGTTAATAAATTATTCTTATATAAATTAATTTTATATAAAATGCTAATATATCTTTTTATATAAAAAATTCTATAATAAGACACTAATATATAAAGAGGTAAATGTGTACATTTAAAAGTTTAAAAGTAAACTAAAGTAAAAGAAAAAAAAGTTGCATAATAATAATAACTTAAATAAAGAGAAAAGTAAGAAGATTATTAACTACCTTACTAATGCTATATTTCTTTACTACGTGACTGCAGAGGACATCTACAGCCTAGAACCTAAAGGATACGCAGAACAGTTTATTCTTAAAAATTAATACTATATAGTATACTAAGGTAAACTATAGAATACTAGCATAGTAAAAATCTCTACTATAAGGAAGTTATAACTTAAAGTATACCTACAAGAATTCCCTTATATAAAAGTAGACTAAACACTAAGAAAGAAAAGTATTAGCTTTAAAAAATAAAAATTAATAGAATTAATTAGTACTATATAAATTACTAACCTAGTTAGTAATATAATATATTATATTCTAGAGACTTTAACACTATTTCTGCTATTGCTAGCAAATGCTAACTAACTTAAAGTATACTTTAATAATATTTTAAATGTTATTATATATAAAGACAAAACTACTATCTTTATTATATAAAAATAAAAACACTTTTTTTTTAATATTAGTAAAAAAAAATTTATGTCTTTTTTTACTAAATTAAAACTTTACTACCTCTACTACTAATTTAGACACTCTTATATAAAGAGACTCTAAAAGATGCTAACTAGCGCTAGCTATAACATTAATGCTATAGTGCTAGAAGAGATTAAGAAGTTTTACTACTTTTACTAATTATATAACTAGGCCTTATAAAGATTTAAGTTTATAATTAAAAATAACACTTACTTTAACTATAAAGTTATTATTAATATTATATAAAT
>NW_022985204.1:240470-243517 GCF_010093535.1 Lindgomyces ingoldianus
TAACACCCCTGTGCAATGTTTACACTGTGCAAACCTCTCTGTCTTGTACGCATTTGCTGACACTAAGTGCTAGCTAGCAGAGAGTCTATTCAACAGCTATAGTATATTACTTTAAAAGTGTTTTATTTTATTTAAAAGCTTAAAGTGTAAGCTATATGTCGCGTACACTAAGAGCCTTAGCTGGGGCTTAGAGCCTGGGACGCGGCTCAGGATCTAGAGATAGTATGTTCCGAAGCTTAGTGTATATAAGGAGAGCCTTTAACTCTCTTAGATAGCAGAGTCACTTCATCTAATCTTCTAAACAGCTACTGCTAGGCTATTTTATTCTCTACACTATATCTAATAATTTTTTGCACATCTAAGTAGTGTTATTAGGAATGTATTAGTGTAGAAAAAGTAGTTTAGTAAGGTCTTAGTAAAAGTAAGTAACCTAGGTGTGTAAGCAACTTGCCTATAGTGTATGTTAGATATTATTCTTAGAAATTTTATACTTAATAATAGTGTTATCTATAACGTACTTTACAGGCGAGTTGCTTACACACCTAAGTTGCTTACTTTTGCTAAGACCCTACTAAACTACTCTTTCTACACTAATGCATTCCCTACAACACTACTTAGACGCGCTAAAAAAATGTTAGATACAGCTTATGCTCTAAGCTTTTAAATAAAACATAAAACTTTTAAAGAAATATGCTATAGCTATGTGCAAGGTTTTATAAAAAATAATAAATAATTATAGCACTAGATAACCTTTATAAGCTAATTCTACAGCTAAATTATAAAGGCTAGGTAATAAAAAGAAGTAGGTTATTATTAAGACTATACTTAAGCTATATGCGCAAGGAATTTCCTTTTAGATATTATTTATAGCTAATATAGCTAATTCTTTACGCGCTAAGTATAATCTAGGCTATATTTATATAAACTAGCTTAGTATATTTATAAAGTGTTATTTAAAGCTTAAAGTAAAGTTTTAAGCGCAAGTATAGTTAAAAAATATTTAGCTAATTATAAACTTTATTTTACTAAAGTTATACATGTTATTATTCTAGATGCTATACTTAGCTTTAATATTCTTTATAAGGCTAAACCTGCTTTAAATTACTGTAGAACTCTTATAGAGAGCTCTTTTATAGTTATACTTATGCTTAAATGTTACTTTAAGCTCTAAATAACACTTTACAAACATACTAGGCTAGTTTATGTAAATATAGCCTAGATTACACTTAGCGCGCAAAGAATTAGCTATATTAGCTATAAATGCCATTTAAAGAGAAATTCCTTGCGCATATAGCTTAAGTATAGTCTTAATAATTACCTGCTTCTTTTTATTACCTAGCCTTTATAATTTAGCTATAGAATTAGCTTATAAAGGTTGTCTAGTGCTATAGTTATTTATTATCTTTTATAAAACTTTACACATAGCTGTAGCATATTTTTTTAAAAGTTTTATATCTTATTTAAAAGCTTAAAGCATAAGCTGTATCTAACATTCTTTTAGCACGTCTAAGTAGTGTTATAGGGAATGCATTAGTGTAAGAAGAGTAGTTTAGTAGGGTCTTAGCAAAAGTAAGCAACTTAGGTGTGTAAGCAACTCGCCTGTAAAGTACGTTAAGTGTAAACTGCTTTTAAAGTTATAATTATAAATTTCTTTTAAACTTTATAGTATATTAAATAAAGTTTATACTCTATTTACACTAATATAGTTTAATATAGCTTAAACTATAATAGCTTTGTAGTTTATTAGCTATATTTTCTTCTACTTAAAGTAAAAACATTAATTATAAATCTAAGTTAAGTATATGCTTTATAGTAACTAAATTTTTTTTAAGTTAGCTATATAATTATGTTATAAAGGTCTACTGTTATGTTTTTAGATAAGTGTAGTTTTAAAAACTCTATAGATTACTAAAGTAACTTAAAGGCTAAAAATATTTAACTTTTTTTATTAATATATTAAAAGTTAATTAGTAAATGCATTGTTAATTAAAGTACAAGGTGCTAAAATTTTATTAGTGTAGACCGTTGGCTTGTGTGGACAGCTTGCTTGTGAAATACGTTATAGAGATACTTTATAATAGTATGTTTTAATAGCTTCTAGAATTAGCTTTCTTACCTAGTACATTTTGCATACTAAACTGTCAAGCACTGGATATTCTTCAAGAATAGGTGGGCAAGAACGCTGAAAAATCTTACTTACGCCTCTACTTTAGCATCTTTACTATAACGTACTTCATGGGCGAGTTGCTCACACACCTGAGTCGCTTACTTTTGCTAAGACCCCACCCTAACAAACTCTATTATAGCCTATAACAACCTGCTCTAGCACTATATAGTACAGTACAGCCTAGAATATTATTTAGATACTACTTCTGCTTCTTGCTTACACATTTACGTGTTATGCCTAGTCTAATTGCACTATCTGTAGCGCCTTTAGAATAGCTTACCTACTTTAGCTTACACCTGCTTCTTTACTTTCTTTCTGTTACTACGCGCTTTAAACTTCTTTAAAGCTGTTAAGCGTAGGCTTTTTTAAATTATTAAGGTTTTTTTTACTTTAATTTTTTTTTTATGTAATTTATGTTATGTAGTAGCTTTATTAGCTACTTAAAGCTTAGTAATTTCTTATTACACTAACACTAGCTTATGTGTAATTATTACTGCCTTTTTTAAAACTTTTTTAAACACCTTAACTATAAAAGTTAATAAACTATTTATATACTTCTAAATTTTTATTTTTATAAGCATTAATTATAACCTAAGTTTTAAAGTATTACTTAGAGTTTATAACTACTAGGGCTTATTATATATAAATAGTAGTAGTAATAGAGTGCGTAACTTTATATTAAGGCCTATTATAACTTATTATAGGTTAAAAGGAACTAATCTAGCGCTTTAGAACTTTTCTTAAATATTACTAAAAGTAATTATAGCATAATAAGCTACTTTAAAGCATAGTAAAAACTTTATTTTTATAATATAAGTAATTTAGTTATGTATAAGGTTTTTAGCTTAGCGCTTATACACTTTTTTTAAAAAAGTAAAAC